>NW_007733206.1:115144-115540 GCF_000696425.1 Galeopterus variegatus
TTTTTTTTTTTTCCTCTTATTATTTTGAATATATCATCCCATTTTCTTCTGGCCTGTAGAATTTCTATTGAGAAATCTGCCATTATTCTGATGGAAGTTCTCTTGTAAGTAAGTTGATGCTTTTCTCTTGCAGTATTTAGGATTCTCTCTTTGTCTTTGAACTTTATCAGTTTGATTATAACATGTCTCAGAGAGGGTCTTTTTGCATTTAATCTGTTTGGGTATCTTTGAGCTTCCTTGATCTGAAGGTCCATGTCTCTCCCTAGGAAGTTTTCTGTTATTATTTCACTGAATAGGTTATCAATGCATTTTCCTTTTTCCTTTCCTTCTGGAATACCCATGATTCAGATGTTTGTGTGCTTAAAGTTGTTACTAGCTCTCTTAGATTTTCTTTGC
>NW_007733207.1:0-326 GCF_000696425.1 Galeopterus variegatus
AAAGTATTGATAAAAGCTGAAGAGGCCCATGTGTCACCTGACCATGTTCTAATATGGCTAGGGATGTCTTTAGTGATTTGAGCGTGGCAGAGTTAATGCTGGAGGATCTACTTTCAAAAAAGCTTCTTCACTTATGTGCCTCGTATCTTCACTTGGGTGAGTGGAAGTCTTGGCTCAGCTGGGTCTGGTGTTCAGAGACGTAAACACAGCCCCTCTAGCATGACAGCCTCTGTGCAGTTGGGAAGCAACTCAGCTCAGTTTTATTGCAAATAAGGTGGAAACTACATGGCATTTTATAGCCTAGTCTTGAAAGTCACATACCATCA
>NW_007733207.1:632-8333 GCF_000696425.1 Galeopterus variegatus
ACTCTGTTCTTCATTACAATTTTTATCAATATAAAAACTAATGAGCTAAAGAGAAAAATTACCTTCTCCTCTTAAAATTAGCATGAAGTGGAAGAAAAGATAACCACAATTGCCACTGATACTCAAAATGGAAAAGGGAAAGCACATAGAAGTGACTGGTCCTAGCAAGTCTAAAATCATGCTAAGCAGACATGGTCAGTTTCCTTTTATTTATTTATTTATTTTGTACTGTTCTTTTTAAAAAAAAAATTAATTGACAAATTGTAATTATACATACTTATGTGGTACAATCTGATGTTTTGATACATATATATGTTGTATAATATTTGGGTTAGGGTAGTTTATGTGTTAATCACCTCATGCATTTACCATTTCTCTGTGGTGAAAACATTCAAAGTCCTCTTCTCTAGCTATTATGTAATATACAACACTTAACTCTTAATGTTGGTCACCCTGTTGTGCAATAGAACATCAGAACTTATTCCTCTTATCTAGTGGAATGTTATACCCATTGGTCAACCTCTCCTTGTTTTCTCTCTCCCGACCCCAACTCCTTCCCAGTTTCTAGTAACCACTATTCTATTCCACTCTCTGTCTCTATAAAACCAACTTTTTTTTTTTTTTTTTAGATTCCACAATGAGTGAGCTCATATGGTTATCTTTTTGTGCCTGGCTCACTTCCCTTCATATAATGTCCTCCAAGTTCATCAATGTTGCCACAAATGACAGGATTTCAGTCTTTTCATATGGCTGAATAGTATTCCATTGTGTATACATAACACATCTTTTTATCCATTTATCTGTTGTCAGACACTGGTTGATTCCATATCTTGGAATTGTGCTAGTGTAAATTGTGCTACAATAAACATGGGAGTGCAGATATCTCTTCAATATACTGATTTCATTTTCTTTGGGTATATGCCTAGTAGTGGGATTGCTGGATGAAATGGTAGTTCTGTCCATTTCTTCATTTTTTGAGGAAATTCCATTCTGTTCTCTCTAATGGCTGTACTAGTTCACACTCCTACCAACAGTGTGCAAGTGTTCTCTTTTCTCCACATTCACACCAACACTTCTTTTCTTTTGTCTTTTTGATAATCTTCCTGGGAAGGATTGTTCATGACTCTTGTTTCCTCCTCCTTAGTCATCCTTCCTTTTCCATAAGAAATAAGACTATACCTATAGCTAAGTAATTTTCTTAGCCTCCTTCCTGCCCATTGCATATCCATTGTAGTGTTTTACTCTCTCTGTTCCTATAGTCAAAGTTGCTATAATTTTTTTAAAAATGAGTTTCTTATGGATCTCTTTACAATTCGATCTATAAGACAAAAGCCACACACACAATCTCATCAATATTCACTCTTCTTTACCTTAGTGAGGTAAAGCTCACCTTTACCAAAGGTAAGCTTGCTATGAAAAAAAGCTTAAATATTCTTAGAACTCTTATTAGGAAAGTGAGACTATGAGGCACACCCTTCAGAAGTTTTGTTTTGTTTTGTTTGTTTGTTTTCCTATCTGAAAGATTTTATGAGTTTAATCTTAAATCGTTTTTTGTGTGATCTTACTGAAGGGATTTATAGACATATCCTTAGCCAAATCTTTACCCTCAGACTACATTTCCCTGATAACACTCTGCATTTTATCTCGAGATTCTCTCTTATTTAGACAATCTTCTCTTGCAGAGATTGCAGATGAGAAATCACATTATTTTTTAACACAGTTTGTCCATTTTCCTTTTTAATTTCCTTTAAATTCTTCTTGAAAATCAAAGAATCTCATCGTTACCACATCCTTATATCTGTATCATATAATATACAGCTAAAAGAAACCAGTTCACCTTCTACTATTCACACCTTCACTATCCTTAGCCAGTTCCTGATAGTTCAATACATATATTTTCTACTTTCCACTTTAATGCAGTTGAGTATTTTTTAAATGTAATGTAATACATTACAGGAGTTTCCTTTCTGCCAGTTTACAATAACATTTTTCCTACCTCAAGTTCTCATTAACAACCTTCTGAAGGCCTATCAGGGTTCTGTCACCAGGGCCTTCAAAACTCTACCAAGTTCTGCCTGCCATATGGTCCCAAACTCAATGTCATGGTAGCATCTTACTGCCAAGTAACGTATTTAGTTCAAGTTGCTATCAGTACATAGTAAGCAACTCCAAAGTTAATGGCGTAAAACAAAAACTATTTTCTTATAATTATGGATTCTGTGACTCACAGATTCAGATAGGACACAGAGAGAGTGGCTTGGTTCTGCTTCATAATGTCTCACAACTACATGGGGAAGAATCATGTGGAATGGCTGTTGGTAAATTGATTCCCATGGGACTTGTTGAACTGGTGCTGCCGTATTCATTTCCAAAACAGCTCCTTCCCCCTTATGTTTCACACCTTGGCTGAGCTGGATGGAAGGCTGGATTAGTTGGCAGGTAGCCTACATATGACATCTTCTGAATGGCAGCATAGAGGTATTTGAACTTTTTTCATGGTAGTTTAATATTCTGGCAAAAATATGTAGAATCTGCATGACCTTTTAGACTCGGAAGTCATTTCTGCAGTTGTGTATGTGTCAAAGCAGTGGCGTGCCCACTCATGTTCAAGAGTTTCAAAGAATTTGTGGCCAAGTTTAAAACCACCATATTGGAAGTTCCATTTATAAGTAAAGTTTAGGAAAGACAAGAATCACATACACACACATATAAACACAAACATATACACGTACACACATATGTATGTATCTATATACATACGCACACACACACACACAATATATATGAAAGAGAGAGAAAGAAAGGTTTTCTATTCTTTTCTATACTCATGATCTCTCTTTCCTGCACTGCTGTAAATATGAAGAGATAGTGATTGTTATGGTTACACACTGTATTTATGTAGATACCAACTTCCTTTTCAATGGTCTATTTAAATACTAACTTTCAGGTATTAGCTAATAAAATAAAACTCTATAATTATATGATCCATCAAGTTTAAGTATTGGTTTGAAATATCTAAAGCCATTTTTCGATGAGACAAAGATGGTACACTTTTGTCTCAATACTGTGAGACAAGATGGTGCACTTTATTATTTCCTATTTGATGCTAAGGAATGTAAGGACCACAAAGTTAATTGATTTCCTCAGGATAACTACAAATAAGTGGCAGAGCCAGGACATGACACTACATATTCTTCTTTTTATTTCTCTGCTACCTTCAGAGTACAGGGAACAGAAAAGAATGGGTTATGGTCCAAATCAGTCTGTAACTCAATATTTCTGAATTCACTATGAAAAAAAAAGATAAATGGTGAGACAGAATGCTCAAAGTAAACTTCTATCTATTATGCTCTTTCTGAATATTTTCTTGGATATATCTCAAGATTTTTTTAGAAGCTCTTTGTCTTGGTATATTGGGTTATATTTTATACAAGTCTTTTTTCTGCACATGTATGCTCTTTCTGAATATTTTCTTGGATATATCTCAAGATTTTGTTAGAAGCTCTTTGTCTTGGTATATTGGGTTATATTTTATACAAGTCTTTTTTCTGCACATGCATTCTGCTGTACATTAAATTATATAAATCTGAAGAACAAAGTAATTGGTTTGTTTATACCACTCTCCAACATTGCCCATGGTAAATTCATAAATGCTGCTAATTCCACTTAAGCAATTACTTAAAATGTAAAGTTACATGGAAACAATTCATCTGTTCTATTATTGTATGCATGTGTATGTTTAAATATGATACCTTTATAATGCATTAATTAAAGATTTTGCATTTTTATTAAATGCGCAAAATTACATATTAATTAGATTTTTGATATAAACTTAGCAAATGTAGCTTCTCAGTCATTATCATTATGAAATCCCCATGCTACAATAATCAGGACAAGATAAAATGTCTGTTTAGTATTAAAGACTTTCATTTTCACTAAAATAATCATAAAGTAAATCTACATTATATTAATATTGCCTAGAAACAGGTAATCCTGTCTTCCATACTGTTTACTCTTTTATTTAAAGTTATCTTAGTTCACAGAGAAGCTATACAGTAAGTATAAATGTATGTTTATAATTTACAAATCATTCTTTCCTACTTATTTACTGAGTGAAATCAGTGATTTGGGTGAAGTTGCAGTAAAGAATGTGGAAAAGCAATGCTCATTTCAGCAGTATACAGTTTGCCTCAGTTAACACAACACATAGACTGTGGTATGTAACAGATGGTGATATAAAAACAAACTAGGATTTCCCTTTTGGTGCTTTTATATTTATGCGTCTATTTACTGACAAAGAAAACAGCTAATCTGATAATTTTTTAAAAAGGAAATGGAGTTTTAAGAGAATTTATGAAGAAAGCATTGCTACTTTGCATGTCATACTGTGGCTATTACAAAAACAGAAATAAAAATAAAAGTTGTTCAGTTCACATAGTCTGCTGGGTATAGCAATAAAAGAAACAGCAAGGACATTTGTAAAACTTTGTGTGTGCAAAACCATGCTTTAAAACTACACTTATTCAAAGTCTTTCCACTAATTCTTGGTAAATGATGAATTAATTAACCTAACCTCATTTTTTATTTTCCTTTTTGTCTTTTTTACTGACNCTGAATTCACTATGAAAAAAAAAGATAAATGGTGAGACAGAATGCTCAAAGTAAACTTCTATTATGCTCTTTCTGAATATTTTCTTGGATATATCTCAAGATTTTGTTAGAAGCTCTTTGTCTTGGTATATTGGGTTATATTTTATACAAGTCTTTTTTCTGCACATGCATTCTGCTGTACATTAAATTATATAAATCTGAAGAACAAAGTAATTGGTTTGTTTATACCACTCTCCAACATTGCCCATGGTAAATTCATAAATGCTGCTAATTCCACTTAAGCAATTACTTAAAATGTAAAGTTACATGGAAACAATTCATCTGTTCTATTATTGTATGCATGTGTATGTTTAAATATGATACCTTTATAATGCATTAATTAAAGATTTTGCATTTTTATTAAATGCGCAAAATTACATATTAATTAGATTTTTGATATAAACTTAGCAAATGTAGCTTCTCAGTCATTATCATTATGAAATCCCCATGCTACAATAATCAGGACAAGATAAAATGTCTGTTTAGTATTAAAGACTTTCATTTTCACTAAAATAATCATAAAGTAAATCTACATTATATTAATATTGCCTAGAAACAGGTAATCCTGTCTTCCATACTGTTTACTCTTTTATTTAAAGTTATCTTAGTTCACAGAGAAGCTATACAGTAAGTATAAATGTATGTTTATAATTTACAAATCATTCTTTCCTACTTATTTACTGAGTGAAATCAGTGATTTGGGTGAAGTTGCAGTAAAGAATGTGGAAAAGCAATGCTCATTTCAGCAGTATACAGTTTGCCTCAGTTAACACAACACATAGACTGTGGTATGTAACAGATGGTGATATAAAAACAAACTAGGATTTCCCTTTTGGTGCTTTTATATTTATGCGTCTATTTACTGACAAAGAAAACAGCTAATCTGATAATTTTTTAAAAAGGAAATGGAGTTTTAAGAGAATTTATGAAGAAAGCATTGCTACTTTGCATGTCATACTGTGGCTATTACAAAAACAGAAATAAAAATAAAAGTTGTTCAGTTCACATAGTCTGCTGGGTATAGCAATAAAAGAAACAGCAAGGACATTTGTAAAACTTTGTGTGTGCAAAACCATGCTTTAAAACTACACTTATTCAAAGTCTTTCCACTAATTCTTGGTAAATGATGAATTAATTAACCTAACCTCATTTTTTATTTTCCTTTTTGTCTTTTTTACTGACCGGCAACGGGATCGCAACCCTCAGTGTTACGCCCGCACCGCGCTCAGCCAGTGAGCGGGAACCGGTCTCTACATGGGATCCAAACCCTCGGCGGGAGCACCGCCGCACTCCCAAGCAGCGCACTCTCCAGTGCGCCACCGGGCCGGCCCAACCTAAGCTCATTTTTAACACTGAACAATATCGTGTTAAATTAGCTGTGTGTGTGTGTGTGGTGTGTGTGTGTGTCCATATGTGTCTGCGTGTGTCAGGATGTATGTGCATAAAAGAAGCTCCATGACCCTGAAATGAATGAACTCAAATACAAAAATAATATAACTGATTTTCCATTTTGTATACAAATTTAAATCACTTTCATATATATGATTTTCACAACAACTTTGCATCTTATATTCTCAGATAAGGAAATTAAATTTCAAAAAGTAATTTATCTAAGCTTATAGAGTAGATATATGGTGGTCCTGGGGTTATGAGTCACTCTATAAACTTTCAAAACTATGCCACAGAGTCAGAATACAGGAGAAGTCAACTTTGAAGAGAAGGAACTACTAAAACATAAACACAGGTGGTTTTGCTATGACATCAATAAAAGTTTAAGCTTCAGGATCTCTTTACACTCCCTTACATAACACATTCTAAACTGGATATACTTGTCTGGATGACCCATCAGATTTATTTCTGTTTAATTTCAGAATCTCCACTTAGAGGTTCCCCATGTCATCATACGGAGATATAACCATTGACATGGATTTACTTTTGCCTTGTGGTTTAGAAGAAGCTGTGGCTATTTTGGAAAAAAAATGTGGCAATGTGGTGACAACTATGGATCCTCTCCTTCAGAATAATGTACTTTGTATCCCTACGTGAGTCATTTTCACACTTCACCTCTGAAGATCTCTTCAGAAACCTGACCTTGAGAGTAAAAGACTTGAGAGCAAAGATCATGTGCTATTCATCATATCTTGTGCAGTACCTGCCATCAAGTATCTGCCAGTGATTGATAACGTGAAATGTCCTCCTTAATACAGATGTATTTATTTCAGGCAAGAATAAAAAGATTAGTCTACTGAGAGCTCTACAGCTTTATGAATAAAGGACATTTAAGAAATATTAACTATTTCTAGCACTGATCACCAAATAATGAAAGAAATGAGTCTTCTCCAATATTGCATATGTGATCAATCTAAATGAGATTTAGATAAGAGCAGAGCAAATGGTCTGCTTATCTCTGACCCTAAAATAAAATTCAGATTGAATATATGTCTACTTTATATATGCTGACTAGGAACAGAAAAAGTGAGACTACAGAGTAGATTACAATCTGGGGGTACAATTAATAGGCCAAATTACATGATGTCATCTTATTCTCTGTGGAAACTTCTACAGATTTTGATATATATGTGGCTTACATATATTTGTTTTACTGCACTGTACAATATGTTTCTTTTTTCCATTTCTTTATTGATGAAATATTTTCCTTAAAAAAAATCTTACACAAACACACCCCTATACCCAAATACACACTTTTTTATTATTGGCACTATGCCCTTTATATACTAGGATCTTGATGTCTTTCTTATTACTTTTATGAGATTTCAGCATCATTAGAGTTGCTTTATAATAGCATTAAAAATCTGATTAACTTTGTAAATTCAATTCAAAGAACAGCAATTTTTGAAGTGAAAACTTCTCAACTATAATACTTTTAAAAAGTCCTGCTATTCCAGCTATTTCTAAGCAAAAAAATGAGAGAAGAACCATGTTAACCATAAAAAAATTGAGGCAGGGCTGGCCCGGTGGCGCACTGCTACAGTGCACCGCTTGGGAAGCGCGGCGGCGCTCCCGCCGAGGGGTCGGATCCCACCTACAGAC
>NW_007733207.1:9195-12388 GCF_000696425.1 Galeopterus variegatus
GGAAAAAAAAAAAAAAAAAAAAAAAAAAAAAAAAAAAAAAAAAAAAAAAAAATTGAGGCAAGTAAGGGTGGGGAGGGGCAGAAGAACTGAAGCCCTAGTAGAGAATCTAATGTCACACACACACAAAATGACTCGTATTTTAAGGATCTAAAATATATTGAATTATGTCAGTAAGGTTAAAAGAAACAAGTATCTGAATCCAGAATCATATTGCTAAGTATATTAAAACATAAAGCAGTATGTAGCAAAGCAATGGTAATTTCTAACCACTATTTAAAAATTATCTTGTTGGACACAGTGTAGCAGATGTCATCTTATCATGATGTTGATCCCCACTATTAATAGGGTGGAGTCAGAAAAGTGTTGAAAGAATGCCAAGTCTTCAGTGAGCTGACCCTGACCAAGTAATATCCTTAGACTCAACACTTGAGAAAACTAAGTTGTATTCTTATTCTCTCTATAGCAAATTGTTACCTAATTTCAAACTATCTGGCTCATTCCTCATTCACATGATACAACTTCAGTATCAAAATCTCTGGGGAAGGCTTTCATGGCCCCATAGGTTAACTAAATATTTCTGAGTGTGTTTTAGTCTGTTTTGTGTTTCTATAACAGAACTACCTGAGACTGGGTAATTTATAAAGAAGAAGGTTTTCTGGCTTACGATTCTGGGACAGCTGCATCTGGCATGGGCCTCAGGCTGCTTCTACTCATGGCAGAAAGTGGCAGGCAGCAGGTGGGTACAAACAGATCACATGGTGACAGGAAGCAAGAGAGAGAGAGAGAAGGTGCCAGGTTCCTTTAAACAACGAACTCTCGTGGGAACTAATAGAGCAAGAACTCACTCATTAATCCCTCCTCCCCAGGGAGAGCATTAATCCATTCATGAGGGATCCGCCCTCATGACTCAACCAGTTTCCAACACTGACACATTGGGGATCAAATTTCCACTAGTTTTGGAGGGGACAACACATCCAAACTCCATCAGAGTATCTTTAACTGAACTCTGAACTCTGTGATGTCATGGGTTAGTCTTTCTTCCACTCACCTGGCACAAAGTGAAGAGAGAATGTATCGTTACCCACTAATTGGAGAATTATTCCTCCCATGTTCCTGTTTGAGGACCCATCTCTTTCCAAGATGAATATTCATCCTTACAGGGAAACAATACCTCTTCATGTGATTTTTCTGGCTCAGCATAGGACACACATAATAAGTGATTCATGAATATGTAAATGAATTACAGCTTCTCTGTCCTTATTGGATGTGAAGAATAGAAAAATTTATTTAAAAGCAAAAAATTAATGAGAAATTTGGAGAATATTTTAAAATCAAGAGGTAATGTACATAATTTCTAACATATAGTAGAAATTAACCATGAATTATCCAAATAAATCAATCAAATATAAATTACTCATGTTTTAGGAATACAGAATATTTTTTGTTTCTATTTGCTTTTATTTGCTTCACTCATTAGCTATTTTGCCAAATTGTCTAACAAATACATATTTAATATTTTTTCAATAATCACTTTTATTTTTTTTACATTTTAACTATTTGTACAAGCACATTCTTAGATAAATTTACTAAAAGTATTGAATGACATAGATTTGGTCAAGTTATATAGAAGAAGTAACATTGTAAAGTAAAGTAGAGAAGTGTCTAGAAAATCAGGGTCTGGGTTTAAGCAGATTCTTGTTCAACACTCATTTCTGATGTTTATTAACCTGTGACTTTAGACAAGATCATACTAAATTTTCTCATTTATACGAAGGGAATAATAATAGCTCCCTCTATACAAGATTGTTCAAAGGATTGAATGAAATAAGGATTAGAAAAATGTTCACAGTGCCTAGAACATAATAGAAGCTCAATAAATATTAACTATTAACTTTAATAAAGAGGTAACTAACATAATCAATAATACACAAAACAGTATTTAAAAAGAAATCAATCAGCCCTAACTAATCAAGCTATCTAGTTGAGAATTCCAGGAAATACAGAGTTATCAGGATTACATATTGTAAAATGGATGAAAGTCTTTGTGAAAATTGGAGATGGAGGTAGAAGGGTGGCACTAACGACCTTGGTGAGAAAAAACAATCAGCAGAATCACTGATCCATAAAGCATGCTGTAAGGTAGCCTAAAGGATATCTTTGAAAAGAGAAACTCAGCACAAAATAAAGAGGCACAGAATTAAAGAAGCAATTGGGAGAAAACCATTTTGAGAAGTTTTGAATTGATTTTTATTTTTATTTTCAAATCCATCTTGATGAAAATTCTTCAAGTGTATTCTGCAATTATTCTTTTACAATTTAAAGGAAAGAAAACAAATGGTATGGATGCTGACTGAAAAAAAAATTCTACCTATGAGATATCATCAAATAAAATATAAATACGAATACACTGTTGTATATCAACAAATTTTATATCAAAGAGTATAAAAATAACAATGTGCTTTCTTTGTTATTGTCAACTAAGTACGAAAAGTCACAAATTGATTTTTTTAAGGAAGGTAAATTGTTAAATTATGCATACTTTAAAAATATACTAGCTTTTAAGTGATATTGGTTGCCTAAAGAATTCATTGAAACAATAGTAATTTCGGGCCGAGCTCATGGCGCACTTGGGAGACATCACACCAAGGGCTGCATCCCCTTACTGGTCACGAAAAAAAAAAAGACAAAAAAAACCCCAAAACAATAGTAATTTCAAAAGAGTGGCAGAGTGATAGTGAATTAAGAAAACATGTAGCTGTATGTTGCATTAAAGGTACATATTAAATCAATGTTGTACCCATAGTACAACTGTAATTCCATTACCAATAAGCTGCATTTCAGTAAGTCTGCAACAAAGTTGACATTTCTGAATGGTTTCATTTTTAATAGCACAAGTAAAAGTTGAAGCCAGAGGAGCCCCCATCCATTTCTTAATCATATATCTATGTCTTTTAATATAGAAGAGACATAAGAACGTGCAGAATCTGGTAGTTTCAGTGAATCCTAAAATATTCTTCAATGGAAAGATCCATCTGAATTGTTTGGTTCAACATTGTGATGACCTCATTCTTAGATAATCTCTCTCACCGTGCCTTGGGTTTCAGGTAGTTCTGATACTGTTTAAACCTAAAAGAGATATGAAAAAAAAATATTTATAATAGCAAGATATTAGAAAGCATTTACGAAAAAAAAA
>NW_007733207.1:13123-34368 GCF_000696425.1 Galeopterus variegatus
CAAAGTACAAACTAGTTTTAACTTCAGACAACTACAAAGACAAAAGACACAGATTTTTTAGAATATTTTATTTTAAACTGATTTTAGAATTATAGAAAAATTGCAATTAAAAATTCCAAAGAGTTCAGTTATATCCCTCACTCTGCTACCCAGCAGGCAACGGTTTTTAGAAGAAACAGGATTTATATGATCTCAGTATCTCTCTCGAAATATTTATCAACTACAAAGGGAGAATTAGTAATTTTACAGTGGAGAAATATGATAGACGCCAACTACACCAAGTGATTAAAGTTAACATCGAACAAAATCTTTTATCATCGGTGCCTCAAAAGAAAGTCTTCTTTTTAATAAAAAGAAAATCTTCTATCACCAATTGTTCCATAGCATATCCTTTGGGTATTGTATAATGAGGGTCTCAATTATGGTTTAATAATAAACATCAGAAAACCTTAAAAATGTTATCCAAGAGACCTGACTCTACTTAGGAATGCATTTATGCAGTCTTTGTGGAGTTTAAAAATTAGAACATTTTACGTAAAATCAAGTTTCAAATTTTTGTTGTTGCTGTTACTTTCTTTTGGTCTTCTTTTCAAAAGCTGGAAGATCTCCTCAGCTTAGGTTTGCATTCTTTCATGGCGACTGCCATCTTAAGACAGAGAGAAGCTCTTCCTGGGTCCTCATTAATTTGATTGTCTTATTTCTGAGCCACTTATATATGTTACCTGCCTGATTATATAGACATTTGAGTCTGTGCTCCCAGAAACATAGTATTATGCCATTTGGAAACCTCCTCCCCGACCGTGTGTGTGTGTGTGTGTGTGTGTGTGTGTGTGTGTGTGTGTGTGTGTGTGTATCTATATCTANGAAAAAGAAAAAGAAAAAGAAAATCTTCTATCACCAATTATTCCATAGTATATCCTTTGGGTATTGTATAATGAGGGTCTCAATTATGGTTTAATAATAAACATCAGAAAACCTTAAAAATGTTATCCAAGAGACCTGACTCTACTTAGGAATGCATTTATGCAGTCTTTGTGGAGTTTAAAAATTAGAACATTTTACGTAAAATCAAGTTTCAAATTTTTGTTGTTGCTGTTATTTTCTTTTGGTCTTCTTTTCAAAAGCTGGAAGATCTCCTCAGCTTAGGTTTGCATTCTTTCATGGTGACTGCCATCTTAAGACAGAGAGAAGCTCTTCCTGGGTCCTCATTAATTTGATTGTCTTATTTCTGAGCCACTTATATATGTTACCTGCCACATTTGAGTCTGTGCTCCCAGAAACATAGTATTATTGCCATTTGGAAACCTCCTCCCCGACCATGTGTGTGTGTGTGTGTGTGTGTGTGTGTGTGTCTGTGTGTGTATCTACATCTTTGTTTTTGTAACTTAAAGAAGAATAGGAGAGGCAATATAGCAGACTTAGCATTATCTCTGAAGGGATATAATTACAATGGGATGTGGAAAGGTCAAATTTTTATTTATACTTCTATGGATTGTTTGACTTCTTAAAATTAGTATTTATTAATTTTTAATTCAAAAGAAAATCTCACAACAAAGATACTATTACTATTAAAGACAAAAAAAAAAAGAAGATAGAGAAAGAGAAAAAAAAAAGCTAGAGAAGAGGAAGAGAAAGAGAAAGCAAGCAAGTTCTCACTTTGATAGAGAATCACAGCCATATACATTTTACCAGGATCTAAATGTGAAGAATCATTCCACATAAATGGGACTAGTTTTGTCTGACATCAGCCATATAGTTAATATTAAAAATTCCTACAGCTGGCACATTCTGGGAAAAGAGAAAATGCTGCAGTTTGAAGACACTAAGTCCTTTCCCTTAACAGACTGGGAGAATAAGAACCACCACCACAAAATTAACCAAAAACAAAACACAAATAAGCAAACAAATAGATAAAAGTATTGTTTAAATAATAAAAGATTGAGTACTGTTTTCCATATGTCTAAAACATATGTTTAGTACTTAAAAGATTTTTCAAGTTTAATAATTTGACTTATATTTACAATATATTTAGGAAATAAGGAGGTAATTATCATCATTCTTGTATTTTAGATTTAAAAAAAAAAGAATAGAAAAATGATATTCAGAAATGAATTTAACTTCCTATGTTTACACCAAGCTGGAAGTAAAAGCAAAATGTCTGATCTCTACTTAGACTACTGATCCTTTCTCTACAATGTGATGACTTAAGAAGCATTAGAAAAAGTCAGATAGTGGAGTATTCGATTTCATCTTCAGAACATGGAGACAGATTCTTATAAAATTGATATGTGAATTCCATTTGGCATGAAGACCTATTAAGTTATCTTTAGAACATTTTCCCCTAATAGCTGTCTGGCATTAGTAAGCCTCATTAGAATCAGGTTTTCAGCTGGCAAAATAGAGGTGTTTAATACCCATCCCATGACCAAATTAATAGTTCTGGGGTTGGCATAAAAAGTATGCATCTTTAGACGAGTTTTTCAAGATTAAGAAACTTCATCTGTGTTATGCAAATGTTATAAACTGCTGGCTTGCTAAAATGGAAGGGAAAGAATTCATATATGTTGAAAATGTGAGGAAAAAGTAAGGATTTTGAATGGTTTTATTGTTAAAAAGAAAGAAAGAACAATGTGCAGACAAACTTGGCTTGAGTAGAACATGTAGGACTTTAGTTTGGACAAGGTTAAGTGAGGTGATTTTAAAGTTGCTGTCAACTGGGCTCCATCTGGCCATGATTTTGCTGTTCTGAGAGTAGTTTCTCTTTCAACTCAAGGTCAGCGTCAATGTAGTCTTAAAACATCAACAGGAGTAAATTTGATACTGCAGGAGCCTGGGGCTACTGCTTGTATTTTTCTGTGGTTCTATATCTCTATCTGTTCCCAAATGCCCATTCAAATAATCATTCACATCATATATTAATAACAGAACTTGCAAGGTTAGACACGGAGTTTTTGACAAAAGTGCCCCGAGAAAAGAAATCCTAAATTTATTCTGTGTATGTGAATTTTGGAATAATCAAAGCTCTTTAATCAACAGTACTATTTACCTTGCATTTTCTAAGGTCAAATAGTTTTGCAAGGTGGAGGGTCATTTGAAGAAGAGGAGAAACCAAAATATGGCCAAACAGGAAAAATAATTGTTATAAAATAATCCGTATAAAACATGAAACAAGTTTTCACTAGTGTTAAAAAGAGTAGAAAGAAAAAGGCATTTGTGGGGAGATTTTGGAAATATTTGAAAGTATTTGATGATGGATATAGATAACCAGAGAAATGTCAAAAATGTCATTGAATTTAGTTTCCTAACAAGATCATGATGTTCTTTCTTCAAATGAAAAAGGGAGGTCCGGGGATTAAGCTAATTTTGGAAAATATTAATAAGTTTACTTTTCAACATGTTAAAAAGCTTAAGGTGAAAGGAAATCTAGATGGAACTTAGAATGGCTTGTAGACTTGAATATTCAAAAGTTGACTATTCCTAGTTTGGGGAGAGTTAACACTTTTTCTGCATTTAAGAGCTGGTTGTTTAAAGGACCTTGGCACCTTCTCTCTCTCTCTCTCTCTCTCTCTCTCTCTCTCACACACACACACACACACACACTTCCTCTCGCCATGTGATCTGTTTGTATCCACCAGCTGCCTGCCATTTTTTGCCGTGAGTAGAAGCAGCCTGAGGCCTGCATCAGATGCAGCTGTCCCAGAATCGTAAGCCAAATAAACCTGTTCTTTATAAATACACAGTTTCAGATATTCTGTTATAAACAACAGAAATGACTACCACATGCCCTTTCTGAATTCCTGGCATACAGAACCAGTGAGCTTAATGGAAATGGTACTGCTTCACTCACTAAGATTAGTACTCTGTGTTATATAGTAATAGTAACCAGAGCAACCTCTGTTAGTCACCCCCAGTCATTCAGAGCTTCCTATCTAAGGTCCCAGGCATTGTGGAACAGACACAAGTCATACCCACTGTGTCCTGTCAGAATTCCTCAACCACAGAATCCATGAACATTATGAAACTTTTTTATAACACTAAAATGGGATGGTTTGTTATCTGGCAATAACAACTAAAGCATGTAGCCTTTTTCAAATACAATAAAATTCATGGATGTCTTCCCTACAGTACACAGTATCAATAATATTGTTTATAAATATGGGGAGTTTCTAGACTTCTATGTTCTTATCACACTAATAAAAATAGTTGACACTGAGCAGGTGCTTATGGGCAAATACCTTCAAGAATGATTTATCTGAAGAAATTGAACTGTCTCTCACAATAAACTATGAAGCAATTACTTTAGTTATCCTTATTTAACATACACAGACCACTGACCCAAACCCCATAAGGTAAGTAGTATTGCTATTAGTATAATTTTACATATACAGAAACTGAAGCTCAAAGAGATTAAGTAATTTTTTCCAAATTTGTGTGATTAGTTAGCTATGGAGAAAGGGTATAAATACACAGTCTATCTTGAAATTCTGTGCTCCTAGCCTCTATGCTATCATGCCTCTCAAATAAACCTAGAGACGCTTAGGACCTAACCTAAGATTTTTTTAAACGTTCAAATATAGACAGATAGAGAATAAAACAGTGATTACTAGGGTGGGAGTGGGGTGGGGGGAAGAAAATGGGGATATGTAGGTCAAAGGATATAAAGTAGCAAATATGTAAGATAAACAAATCATAATGCCTAATGTATAGCATAAGGACTATAGTTACTAATTATATTAATGATTTTTGCTAAATTAATAAATTGTAGCTGTTCTTGCCAAAGGGAGGAAAAATGGGTAACTACGTGAGAAGATGGAAATTCCAATTTGTTCCTCTACAGTAACCATTTTACTCTATATATGTATCTTATAACATCATGTTATATAGCTTAAATATACACAATAAAATTTCTCTGAAAAAAACGATCAAATAATTACAAAGAAAACAAGAAATGTGGAACAATTTAAACAACACTTGGTTACAGATTGTGTTTAAAATACATTTAAGTTTCTTAACTCCAATTCCACACTTCTTCATTCAGTATACCTCAACGAATGACTCTAATTAATAATTCTTCTACTTTTATATGTGAATTGAACAGTAATTAAGTAAATTAAGATGTGTTTTTCTAAAAGTATAAGGCTGAAAACCTACATAAGACGTAAGTACATTGGGCATAGCAGGATACCAATCAGGGTCATTAAATAAAAGTAAGTTAATTAAGAACATTAAGCTGTTTTAGGCATGGTGATCTGACCTAAAAATACACAGCCTTTTCTTGCTCTATTAAATTTGAATTGTGCCCTTGTAGATCTCTGCCTTTTAGAAGAAGCTAAAAAATATCTAAAAGTAGAAAATTAGAACATCAGGGGATATTTACAATCACAGAGGAATATCTTCTTGAACTTGCCTCAGATAGTTTTCATTATGAATGTTTTAACAAGAGAGAAGTGCTTATCATGAAAGTGATTTTCCCTTCCAAAGCTGATATTCCTTAAACTGGGAGAAATGCATGTAAATGGGGAAATACAGAAAGGAAAGAGCTATATCAGCTAAATCAACTGATTCACATACTGTTAACAGAAGGACAGCTGTTCATCTTAATCTTTCTCATGCCCTCTTTCATTCTGTTACATTCAGAGAACAGGAATATTTCCACATTGTCCTGCCCACATTTCCTTGGGCACGTGCTATATCTTCTGCACCAGCCTGCTGTATTTTAGCTGATAGTGGCTGCTATATTAGACAATTTATTTGACAATTGATTTGGCCCAGTTCTTTTTCAAGCATCTTTTATATCTTTATTCTATTATTTGTGGTCCTGTTCATTTTAACCAGGCAGACATAAATAACTGTTGAAAAAATGGCACGACTCTTTTCTGTTTTAATGTCCTTTGTTGTCCCTCCTCTGCTCACTTCTGTTTTGTGATTTTTTTTTTTCACCGCGCTCCTAAGCGGCGCACTGTAGCAGTGCGCCACTGGGCCGGCCCATGTTTTGTGATTTTTAAAAAAAGAAATCTTCAATATGATCAATTCTTTATTTTCCCAGTTGTCTCTACCAATCTCCTTTTTAATTTCTTCCTTTTTGATAACTTGTTTATTGCATTTCAGTATTATTAATTTCTTGCCTCCTTTCTTTTAAGAACTGATAGAGAAACTGATTTCTGATTGTTTCCTTAGTCCTCAGATTTAGAAAGATATTTCTTTGTTGGTCAAATCACATCTAAGTCATGTACAAGAATTGCCATTGGGGTAGCTTTTCTGAACTTATTTTCTAATTAGTTTCTAAGTCTCCCCACACTCCCACATTTTAATTTTATTCTCTGTGTCCTTTTTATTAAATTGTTTTTGTTTTTTTTTTCCCCTTTTTGTCTTTTTTCGTGTCCGGCAACGGATCGCAACCCTCAGTGTCATGCCCGTACCGGACTGGGACCGGCGACGGGATCGCAACCCTTGGTGTTGTGCCCGCATCTCGCTCAGCCAGTGAGTGGGAACCGGTCTGCATGTGGGATCCGAACCCTTGGCGGGAGCGCCACAGCGCTCCCAAGCGGCGCACTGTAGCAGTGCGCCACCGGGCCGGCACTATTAAATTGTTTTTATTTTTGAATATTATTTCACTACAAAGTGTACAACAAGAATTCTCTCTAATTCACTATGTTTACAAATTAGGTATCACATATTCCTCCAACACCATTTTAAAATAAAGTTTTTCATTTACATTTGACCTTTTGATATATCTTCTTGATTTTCTGAGAATGCCTATTACATGTTATAATTATATGTGTATGTGTATGCTATTTATAACAATGTAAATATGACATTAATATTATATATAATATGCACATACAAAACTGTGTTTGCTTTAAATAAAATAATTGCATTAATTTCTGTCTACACTAAGGAAGCATCCAAAGTGCATATCCCTTTTTGATCATGAGAGTAAATGTCTCTTAATTTTGATGTTTCTTCCTATACTAAAAAGCAAACAATCCACAGAAATAATAAGGCCCCATAAAGATTTTTTCAGTTAATAAGGGCCTTTTGTTATAGAGCTTTTGGCCATCTGTCCAGCCTCAGCTTCTACAACAAACCTGTATTCTTTATGTTATAGTAGTAATTAACTATTTGTAATTTCTGATATATCACAATTACACCATAGAATTTCAATTGTTGGCATCAAAGGCAAGGGCTGTGTTTTTTCTATTGTTGTTTTCTCAACATTTAGCTCCCTGGTGGCATAAATATCTGTTAAAAAAGAAATAATAGACAGGTTCCAACATTTCAGGTACCTAAAATGCTTCCAGCCAATCTTTCTTTATTGTCTGCATGCTTTCTCCTAAGTATGGGCAATTCACTCATCAATTTGAGTTTTATGTAGTTCCACAGTCTTGGAATATTTCAGCTTAGCAAGATGATTTGAATTACCTAAATGACACAGTCAGGCCTATAAGACAGGTTTGCTAAATCCTACTGTTCTAGAATTTCTAGGGGTCCTGGAACAGCATTTTGGATTAGAAATTATAACAACAGTATTTCAATATATTAATAAATACATATTTTTTAAAATTCTGAGCAGGTGTTGATTTTTTACAATAAGAAACTTTTCCAAAGTGAAAAATAACAGCTTTACAATACTTGTCAATAAAGCAAGTATTGGTAGTTTCACTTAACAGTTTTAATGAAGGAATTGTAGCACTGAGTCTGTTGAAAAGTTCTTGATAAAAGTGCTGTTCTTTGTGATGGGAATAATTATCACTGTAGAGTAGGCATAAAAATACCCCATGACAGTTAAACACAAGTAAATAAAATGCAAGTGAGAAAAATTTGTTAAAACATGATTGAATGTACATTAAAAGATTTAGTCTAGGTCTACATTATCTTACATTTTAATATTATTTACAATGAAGTCAACATATTGTGCTTCAAATGCTCCTTTACATCTAGAGTCAGTGTCATGGGACACAGCAGTGACTCCCAGTGCACTGACACAGGTAGTTTATGGTTCAAACATCAACTTTGAGTTTGCAAAGTCTTATCCTCCAGCACTTTTCTGTCTCTCTTCATTCCCTTTATTAAATGGTATCCTCTTCATTCTAAAAAACCTCTTTGCAAAGTTGCACTGGAAGAACTCAATGGAGCTTATATAATGATGCCTTTGTGTATTAGTTATATAAAAATACACCATTCTCAAGTGTAATCTCTTTGTTCACTTGTCTAATATCTCCCTATTCTCTTTAGCTTTATAATTAATATTATCCCTTCATTGGCATATAGGTTATTAATACTTTGTGATATATAGTAATAAAGGTGTGTGTACGATAGAATAGTACTTTTGGTGTTACATACATTAAAGTGGTAAGATAAGTGTGGTATATTTTCCATCGTTTTTGTATTTATTATTAATTTAAAACATTAATTAAGTAATTGTTTTATAAATTCTATAGTAATGTGAACAGTGCTTATCTTAAAAAGCAACATGAGGAGAATTGTATTTTATTATACTCAACCTGGCTAAAATGAGCAGAAGGGATTTGCGTGTAGAAAGACTAAATGCAGAGATTTATAGGAAAAATATTGCAACTGCTTCTTGTAATTTTGTGATAGTATCTGATTCTCAAAGTTACATTTTTTTGTCCTTAATCACTGTATTTTGATTTCACTCAGTCCAAATAAACTTTTAAATCTTTCCCAACCGCCCAAACACCTTTCCTTTATGCAGAGAATCCCACCAGCATCTCCTACTCTCAGCAGAAAATCATACTTCTTATTTCAGGGAAAAAAAAAAAAAAAAGAAAAGAAAAGAAAAAGAGGCAACTGTTGAAACTTCCCTCAGTTTTCTTCTTTTCCTCCTTTAAACTTGCTTGGAGGGAAGAGTAGCCCCTTCTATGCACTTGAATACTCCCCTTTGAATGTTTTTGGCAAACTTGATTATTCACTTATAAGTTCTTTTATTTTATTTTCAATCTCTCACCTTCAATGAGTCCTGTTCCCTCCTGTAAACACACATTTTTAAAGGAAACAAAAATAAACAAAGAAACAAACAACAAAGTGCTCACATTTCTACCTCCAACCACATAACATGCCATTTTCCTTTAACATCAAATTTCCCCCAAATCTTGCATTAGCCTCTTCTTAATTTATTCCTTCCTTCATTCGTTTCTATCTTCCTCTCTTTCCTTATGCATTTCTGAAGTCAACATATTTATTAAGTACTTAATATGCACAAGATCTTCTGTCAGGTGCTGGGGCTCTGTAGCCAAAGGAAATACCATCCTTCCTGTAAGTCAGTTATACAAGTCTGACCAATATCAAAGCATTAAAATACGTTGTGATAAATCCTATAAAAAGGCAGATGGAAAAATAATTGAGAAATGTATAAAAGTGAAAAGACTGTTATTTTATAAATTAGATATTCTTTAAAATTCAGCTAGAAAAGAACAAAAATATCCAACATATGTTCAGAGCTTACCAATTTATTCATTCCCTTCACCTCGTGAATGTGTACTGAGAAACAACACATGCTAGGCACTTTATTCGAGAGCGAGTACTGATAAGAGAATGAAACAATGACATGGCTCTTAGGTACGTAAACATTTAGTGATTGTAATGAAATAACTCTGAAGGCAAAGAAGAGGTCCCTATTCCAGTCTGGGGGTAGGTAGCAGAGGAAAGGTTCTAAGGGAGGTTATTTGTGGTTTGAGCATGAGAGTCTTGCAGTTAGCTGGGTGAGAGTGTAGAGGGGCAGGGGTTGCCATGTGCACAGGGCTCTCACACTTTTCCATGAAAGCTCCACGGCTCACAGTTTTACGGGCTCAAAACGCTTATGTACAAAGAACAAAATTCCCCCCTTTCATTCTAAAAATATGTGCAAATTGTACATATTCATGATAAGGCGCTTAGTTTTTTTTGGTTTGTTTGGCTCACAGTTTTACGGGCTCAAAATGCTTATGTACAAAGAACAAAATTCCCCCCTTTCAGTCTAAAAATATGTGCAAATTGTACATATTCATGATAAGGCGCTTAGTTTTTTTTGGTTTTTTTTGGTTTGTTTTGGTTTGTTTTTTTTCCCCCTGAATTCTACAGGGGGGTAACAGAGGATATTCAGATGCAAAATGGCATGATTAGATTTGATATTTAGATATGTCATTTTGTCAGCGTTATTAAAAAGGTTCATGTCAGGCTGGGATTACAAGTTAAGGCTTGGATGCTAAAGTTAAGAAGCTGTTTAAACACAGTTAAAAATGGTAAGAGTGTGAATGAAGGTTGTAGTGATAGTAATGAATAGACGAGTAGAGATTTGAAATATTAGGAAAATATGATGCACTATCTTTGACAGCTGTTTGGGCAAAGAATTGAGAGAAGGAGTCCCTGAAAACTCACAAGCTTATGACTACTACTTAGTCAAAAAGGTGCTCTTTATCGATACAGGTAATATAAAAGAAGAGGAAGTTTGGGAAGAAGGAGGATTATAATCTAAACACTTCAGAAAAAAATCCCATCATCTCTATTGGCTTTTTTATTGTTGTGTGACAACCACAAACATAGCATCTTAAAACAACATTCATTTATTAACTTACAGTTATGGTGGTCAGAAGTCCAGGTATGACATGACTGCATTCTCCATTTGGGTCTTGTCAAACTGAAATCAAAGCATCTATTGGGGCTGCTGTTTCCATCTGGACCTTGGGCTATTCTTCCAAGATCACTTATTGTGATAGGTTGAGAAATGGCCCACCAACAGATATCCACATCCTAATCACTGGAGCCTGTGAATGTTACCTTATGTGACAAAGTCTTTGCAGATGTGATTAAGCATATTGAGGTTATCCTGGTGGTCCCTAATTGCAACAAAAAGGGAAGCAGAGGGAGATTTGACATGTACATGCAAAGGAGAGAAGGCATGTAAAGATGGAGCAGATAGAGATTTGAAGATGCTATCTTTGGAAACTGGAATGATGTGGCCACAAGTCACAGAATGCTGGCAACACCAGAAGCTGGAAGAGGCCAGAAGAACACATTCTCCCCTGGAGCCTCCAGAGAGTATCAGCCCTGCTGAAACCTTGATTTCTTCCCAGTGATACAGATTTTGAACTTCTGGCTTCCAGAACTATGAAAGGATGTATTTCTGTTGTTTTAAGAATCAGTTTGTGGTACTTTTTTATAGCAGCCACAGGAAAATAATATGCTAGTTTTTGGCAAAATTTATACTCTTGTGGTTGTAGGACCAAGGTAGCCAATTTCCTGGTAGATATTGATGAGGTCACTCACAGTTCCTTTCCTTGTGGTCCCCATAGCATTTCACGGCATGAATGTCTGCTTTCATTCAGAACATAGAGCATGAGCTTCTCTGGCTTTCCATTCTGCAACAAGCTGGAGAAAACTCTCTGAGATTAAAGAGCTCACGTGATCAGATAAGGCCCACCAGGATAATCGTTTTTAAGGTCAACTAATTTGAGACCTTAAAGCATTTGCATCATTCCTTCACAACAGTTTCAAGTGTTTGACTAAATAAGGGAGAAGTTGTGTGCACACAACTTGGGCACATCTTAGAATTGTGCCTACCACTATCTCCTCATTACCCATACACCTTTTTTGAAATCAATATGATGAGAAGAATCACCTGGGTATTTGTTAAAAATGCTGACTCCTAGACTTCAACTCAGACTTACAAAAATAAAAACACAGGGTTGGAACATGGGGACCTGCTTTTCCTACAGTTCCCATATGAAAATTTTAACATCAATTTACTGAACACTGCAAGTCTGTCCTTGCAAGAATACACAATCCAACAATAAATAAAAACTTCTAAAACTGACCACAAACTGATCCTTTATGTACAAGTATTTCACAATCCCAAATTAGTTTCTGAAACAACAATTCCACAGTCTATATCCAAAGTTGTGAGAGAGACAGAGATTGCTAGCTTTCTGGTCTCCTAATCAGATAAATTAAATTATTACTTGATGATAAAAAAGTATTAATTTGTTGGGAGATAATCACATAGTTGTTGTGTCTTAAAAAAAAGAAAAAAAAGTCCATAAATGATTAGAGATAGATACAGGAGTATTATGAATGAAAAGATATAATGTCTGGGATCTGTTTTTAAAAAGCAGGTGAAAGTTATCTGTTGTTACTCTTTTTCTAAGTTCTGCAAATGGCTACATTTTCCAGCCTCTGTGGCAATTTAAGTATGGCCATGTAATTAAGTTTTAACAATGAAATATTTGCAGAAGTGATATTTGCCATGCTCTCTGGTTTGGATTTTTTTTTTTTTTTTTTTTTTTTTTTTTTTGTGGTTGGCCAATGTAGGGATCCGAACCATGACCTTGGTGTTATAAGGCTGCACTCTCAGGATTTTAAAGAGTTTCAAAGAGAAAAAGCCTTCCTCCTAGTTATTCTTTTATTTTTCACCTGCTGAAACCTGGGTGTGGTAAACTGGTAAACTAGCATCAATAATGGACACTCGACAGCAATACTCTAGGATGTTGCTGAAGCCTCCAAAGGAAGAAGACTAGGTTTTTGATTCAACAGTTGGAAAATAATCACCTGCCAGTCTGAAAGAACCTTGAATAGTTATGTGAGCAAGAAATAACACTTGTGTGTTTGAACCATTATACATTTGAGTCTATTTTTATAGCAGTTTATCTTATCCTAATATAATAAAATTTAATGAAAATTTATTTTGTATGTTTTTCTGGGAAAAAAAAGTAACAACACAAAAAGCTAAGGTAAACATTGGAAAAATTTAGATAAACATTAAACATTAATCTAAAATAATACTGATGAAATAATTATATTATTTAAAAAATTTATAATACCTATCAAGAAATAGGTATAGTTAATTCTAAGTAATGTTAAATATTCAAATAAGAAAATTTTAATGAAGACGTACTGTTACACTGGTTAAGATAAGACCTCAACAGAAATAATACAGAGGTGTATCTGCAAATATCTAGGCATCAACAGAGATCTTGAAGCCATACCTGAGTAAAGATGCTTGTTAATTACCAACCTGAGGTGGTCTTTTTGACTAGAAGTACCCAGAAAACACATTAACTGTCTGAAAAGGATCAAAAGAATATAGGGCATATCCCTGTATTCCTCTAGAGAGATGGGAAATAATTAGTTTTGTAGAACAAGATAGATGAAGAGTGGTGAAAAAGTACCAGATTGTGTCCCCTGCATGCTACCTGTTCAATAAAATTATCACAGACATTCAACTACATATTTTTTGTCTGATTATAACACTGTGTCTAAATTATTAAAGAAATGTACATTTTCCAAAATAGGAACTAAAGTTAAATATATAGTCTGAAGTTATCATATTTCGTTTCTTCTTTGTTTATCCTGAATACCTCTTTTATACTTTGAGATGTTAAAAAAATCCTGGTGACCAACACTTACACAAAGCTTGCATTTTAAAACCACCAGAAGCATCAAAATCAGCAGGAATTATCTCCTGTGAAATTAAGCAATTTCAAGTGAAAGAAAGAGGACTGTGTGCTGGCTCCCTTATTTATTCTCTCACCACTTGAAACTATTTGCTATCTTGCTAAGAGAACAGTACAGCGTCTTGTCTTTGATAATAATATAGCATTGTTTGGATCAAATTAGGAAAGATTTTAATAAACAATATGTCCTGATACATAATTATTACCTGAAAGAATGGCTCAATATTAACTATTCTAAGCTATAGTTTCTTTCCTCTTTTATACACTGTTTTGCCTATAAGAGTACATTGTGGTTAGTTAATCTTTATTTGACTCAAGTGGCTTCCTCCGTAATCACTGAAATAATTCAGTTGTTGTTTTAACTTGGAGTGTTTTCATTGACAAATTACAACAAAGTATAATCAGTCAGACTTAAAAAGGAAATGACTGCGTATTGCTTTTTTCACCCATTTATGTAAGTTACCACTTTTCATAGTTAGTGAATGACATTATTGTTGGGAATAGTCACCTTGTGTAAAAATGTAAATCAATCACTGGAATAATAATATCCTCAGGGAATAACAGCACTATACAGCTCAAAAGATCATAGCAATTATCTAATCCAATGGTTTTCCAACTAGATCTGTGAAAATTAAGTTCTCTCAGAGATGGGAGACTACCTTGGGAAAAAGGGACCAATTTCTGTGTTTCATTCTCCCATCTCAACCAAAACACATTGACTTTTTTCTGTTAAATAGATTGTAATAAAAATAGGGTTTGATCTACTAAAAAAAGGTTCTAAATAACAGTTAGAATTAACAATACTTATTATGCATATAAGAAAATTTTAGGAGAAGTAGGTTCCTAAACATGGATAACAAAGAAGTAGTGAAGGAGACAAAGTTACAGTGATATAGATAGATATTAGCTGTCTTTGATTTATTTAAGCAGAGCTTATTCTTTCAAATATTTCTTTATCACCATATAATATTCCTACATTTCTTATCTATAATTGATGTTTTTTTTTAACTCTTAGGATTGTCTTTTTTCCATTCTTTTTTGTTAAAATATATGCAACATAAAATTGACTGTTTTAACTATTTTTAAATGTACAGTTCAGTGGCATTAAATACATTCATAATGTGCAGCCATCACCACCATCCATCTTCATAACTCTCTTCATCTTGGACTGAAACTCTGTATTCTTATTAAACAATAACTTTCCATTTCCCCCTTCCACAGCTCCTGGTAACCACCATTCTACTGTCTGTCTCTTTAATTTTGACTACTTTAAGTACTTCATATAAGTAGAATCATAAAATACTTTTTACGTATGGAATTGGCTCATTTAACTAAGCACAATGTCCTTAAGGTACATCCATTTTGTATCACATGTTAGAATTTTCATTCTTTTAAGGTTGAAAATACAAGGATTTTATTGTATGTATATACAACATTTTGCTTATCCATTCATCCTTCGATGGACACTTGGGTTGCTTTCACTATTTACCTGCTGCGAATGGTGCTGCTGAGAATATGGGTCTATGAATATCTCTTTGAGATCACTTTTTCATTTCTTTAGTGTATATACACAGAAGTGGAATTGATAGATTGTGTGGTAATTCTATTTTAAATTTTTTGAGGAAAGACCATACAGTTTTTCACAGTGGCTGTACAGTTTTTACATTCCTACCAACAGTACACAGGGGCTCCAATTTTCCTCTAACTCTGACCTTAAACACTAACCCTAACCCTAATTATTCTGTATCCTGGCCAACACTTGTTATTTTCTGTTTTTGTTTTCTTTTGTTTTGCTCTGTTTTGTTTCATGGTAGCTATCTAATGGGTACAAAGAGGTATCCAAATGTAGTTTTGATTTGCATATCCCTAATGATTAGTGATGTTGAACATTTTTTATGTGCTTATTGAGCATTTGTATATCTTCTTTGGAGAATTATCTATTCAAATCCTTGGCCCACTTTTGCTGATTTTTATTTTTTAACATTTATTTGTACATATTTGTGGGATACAATGTGTTGTTTTAATATATGCATATACAGTACAATGATTCACTTAGGGTCGAGAGCATAATTTTGTGCCCATTGGTCCATCATTTTTCCTCCTCCCTCCCACCCCCATGTCCACCCAGCCTCTGGTTACCATTATCCTAATTGCTACTTCAACACTTCAATAAGAACCATTTCTTTTTCTTTCTTTCTTTTTTTTTTTTTTACATTGCAGATGATTTCATGAAGTATTTTTCTTTTTGTGTCTGTCTTACTTCACTTAACATGATGGTTTCCAGTTTGATTCATGTTGCTGCAAATGATAGGATATGATCTTTTTTTAACAGCTGCGTAGTATTCCCTTGTGTATATATACCATAGGTTCTTTATACATTCATCTCAACTGTTTGTAGACGTTTAGGTTGATTCCATCTCTTGGCTATTGTGAATAGTGCTGCAATGAATAAGGGACTGCAGGTGTCTTTTTGATGTATTAATTTCTTTTCCTTTGGCTATATACCCAATAGTGAGATAGCTGGGTCATAGGTAGACCTCTATTTAGTTCTCTGAGGAACCTCCATAATGTTTTCCAAAACAGATGTACCAATTTACACTCGCACTAGCAATGTAAGAGAGTTCCTTTTTCTCTGCATTCTCACCAGCATTTGTTACTTTTTGACTTGTTGATAATAGCCATGCTAACTGGAGAGAGATGGTGTCTCATTGTTGTTTTAATGTGCATTTCCCTGATGATTAGTGATGATGAGCAGTTTTTCATGTGCCTGTTGGCCAATTGTATGTCTTCTTTTGAGAAATGTCTGTTCAGGTCTTTTGCCTATTTTTAAATTGTGTTATTTTTGTTTTGCTGTTGAGTTGCTTGAGTTCTTTATATGTTCTGTTACCCTGCCTAATTTCCACTGAGACCAGCTGCCCACACTGTTCCCAATGTTCCCCTGGTGGGTCAGCCTTTCCCCTGCACTCCAACTGTTTCCCACGGGGCAGGCTGTTTACGCATCCCTCCTGATAACTCACAGGCCTCTGGGCAACTCTTTCTCCAACTGGTTCTGGCAGCTTGCTTTCACGTGGGCCAGGGGAAATCATTCCAGTGGTTTTTATGGTCTGTGGGCTGGTATGGTGTGCTTTGAAGCCCTCCTCTCCCCTACAGTCTGCAAGCAGGTTTACATGAAGGATGCCACAAATTTTTCTGTCTTTGATCCATCCATGATTAACAGCTAGTCCTCACCTTCATACCAGGATGGCTCAGAATGATAATTGCCATCCCTACGCCCTCTCACCATCACTTCTTGTGCCTTCACAAACACTGTGGGTCTTTCCTCCTCTTCAAGTAGCTCCGGCATTTACAAGTTGGTAGTCTTTGCTTTTTAGTAGCTGCAAATTGTTTACGTGTGGGAGGGTGTGACACTGGGAATGATCTGTTCTGTCATCTTGACCATGTCACTCTCTTTGCCTATTTTTACGGAATCGTTGTTTTTGTTATTGAGTTTTAGGAGTTCTCTACACATTCTAGTTATTAATCCCTTATCAGATATATGATTTATAAATACTTGCCTTCATTCTGCGGGTTGCCTTTTATTCTGATATTGTGTTTGATGCATAATTTCTAAAAATTTTTCAAGAGGTCCAATTTGCCCATTTTTTTGTTTGTTTGCCTGTGCCTCTGGTGTCATATCCAATAAATGATTGCCAAATTCAATGTGTAAACTTTTTGCCCTATGTTTTTATCTAAGAGTTTTATAGTTTTAAGTCTTACATTTTGGTATTTGATCCATTTTGAGTTCATTTGTGTACATGGTATCAGTTAAGGCCCAAACTTTAATATTTTGCATGTCAATATCCAGTTTTCCCAGAACCACTTGTTGAAAGGCTGTCCTTTCCCTATTGAATGATCTTGGAACCTTATCTAAATCCATTTGACCGCATACACAGGGTTTATTTCTGGGCTCTCTAGTCTATTCCAATGGCCTTAATGTCTATTTTATGCCACTACCAAACTATTTTGATTACTGTAAATTTGTAGTAAGTTTTGAAAACAGGAAGTATGAGTCTACAAGCTTTATTCTTCTTTTTCAAGATGTGTATTTGAGGTCCCTTGAAATTCCATACTACTCTTAAAACAATGGGTTTTTCTATTTCTGCAAAGAATGTAATTGGGATTTTTATAGGGATTTAACACTATCTATAGATCATTTTGAGTAGTATTGGCATCTTGACATTATTACGACTTTCAATCCATGAACATGGGATGTGTTTCTATTTATGCCTTTAAAAAAATCTGCTATGTTTTATGGCTTTTATTGTGTAAGCCTTTTGCCTATTTTATTAAATTAATTTCTAAGTATTTTATTCTTTTTGATGTTATCGTAAATGGAATTTTTTTTTCTAATTTACATTCAGGTTGTTCACTCTTAGTGTATATAAATGCAACTTATTTTTATGGATTAACTTTTTTATCTTGCTACTTTAATGAATTCATTTATTAGTTTTAAAAGTTTTTCTTTCTATGTGGAATCTTTAGGGTTTTCTACATGTAAGATCATATCATCTGTGAACAAAGATAATTTTACTTTTTCTTTTTCAGTTTGAATACCTTTTACTTTTTTATTCTTGCCTAATTGCTCTGACTAGAACTTTCAGTACTAGGTTGAATAGAAGTGGCAAAATCAGGCATCCTTGCCTTTTTCCTGATCTTAGAGGAAAAGCTTTCAGTCTTTCAACATTGAGTATAATGTTTGCTTTCAGTTTTTCATACATACATTTTGTTATGTTGAAGTAGTTTCCTTCTATTCCTAGTTTGATGAATGTTTTTATCATGAAAGGGTGATGAATGTTGTCAGATGCTTTTTCTTCACCAATTGAAAAAAATCATGTGAGTTTTTCCTTCATTCTGTTAATGTAGTTGATATTTGTATGTGCAGAACACATCTGAATGGCCTTGGACCAAGCTGGCTCCTCATCCCCCAACCCCTGCCTCCTGTCTCACTTGTAGTTCTCAACAATAACTGTACAATGTGTTGGGAATGTAATGTTCTGAGACAGGGAGAGACTGACTGGAATAGCCTGTGCTCTGTTCCAGTTCCCCACTAGAAACAGAATGCCCTTCAATGCTTTATCCCAGCAAATCCCATTAACCTAGGTTATAAAACCCAGGGAAGGCTGCTTTCCAGGGTCCCTCAGCTATGGTGAAAATGGGTCACAGGCAGATAGATTCCTGAGCCTTGGGAGTTTGGCCCACGTAGAATCCTAGACTTCTGCTGTCCCTTGCTACCCACCTGTATGTAATAAATCCACTTTAAATAACTTGTGAATGTAGGTATTCTGTCTGATCAGATTCAGACAACTTGGTAACCATCATATAGTTAAGCTACTTTGCAGGATGTTAAACTATCCTTTATTCCCTACATTCCAGGAATAAATCCCACTTGGTCATGTTGTACAATTCTTTTAATATGCTGCTAAATTTGGTTTGTTTGTATTATATTGGTCCGAAGTTTTCTTTTCCTGTAGTTTATTTTTTTTGGCTGTGGTATTAGGGTAATTCTGGCCTCATAAAATGAATTAGGAAATGCTGTTTTCTGTTTGTTTTGGTTTGGAAAAGTTCAAGAAGGATTGGTATTAGTTCTCCTTTAAATGTTTAGTAGAATTCACCAGTGAAATCATCAGGTCCAAAACTTTTGTTCAGTAGTTTTTGATTACTGATTCAACTTCATTGCTCATTATTGGTCTGTTCAGATTTTCTATTTATTCATTATTTAATCTTGGTAGGTTGTATGTTCCTAGGAATTTATCTACTTCTGAGCTATTATATTTCTTGTTTTATAATTGTTCATAGTAGTCTCTTACCCTTTTTTATTTCCGTCGAATCAGTTGTAATGTCTCCTCATTTATTTTTATTTTTATTTGAGACTTTTCTCTTGTTTTCTTAATTTAGTTAAAGGTTCCCCAATTTTGTTTATCTTCTCAAAAAAAAACAACTCTTAATTTAATGATCCTTTCTATTATTTTTCTAATCTCTGTTTCAATTATTTCTGCTCTGATCTATATTATTTCCTTTCATTTTCCTAACTTTTCTCCTTCTTCGACTTCCATGAGGCATAAAGTTGGGTTTTTTATTTGAGAACTTTCTTTTTTCTAAATGTAGGAATTTATCTCTTTAAACTTCCCTCTTAGGACTGCTTTTGCTGCATCCCACAAGTATTGATATATTGTGTGTTCATTTTAGTTTGTCTCAAGATTTTTTTTGATTTTTCTTTTGATTTCTTCTATGACTTACTGGTTATTCAGAAATGGGTTATTTAATTTTCACATATTTGTGAATAGTCTATTTGTTTTTCCTTTTATATGATTTCTTTTTTCATACCATTATGATCATAAAAGAATCTTGGTCTTATTTCAGTCTTCTTAAATTTGTTAAGACCTGTTTTGTGATTTAACATGTCATCTATCCTGAAAAATTTTCTGCGTGCACTTGAAAATAATGTGTATGTTGTTGCTGTTGGATGGAATGTTCTGTATCTTTTAAGTCAATTTGGTCTACTGGTTTCACATAAAATAATCCAATTTCTACAGCTATTATTTCAGGCTCAATTTTTCTCCAGAGCATTCTACTGTACATTGTCTTATTTTCTTTTATTTTCAGTAGATCACTAAAAGGCACAGTTATATAAAAAAAAGAACAGAGACATTAGAGTTTTTGTTAGGATTACATTTTATATAGATACTGGGAAATGGCTGCCAAAGGCAAAATTGTTTCCAGCAAAATTTTGGATAGAGCAGGAAACTCTCAATTGTATGTGGACTTCTTTTTTTTTTTTTTCTCTGCATCTCCAGTTGCTTTTCCTCTCTGAGTTAAACACTACAATAGGTAAGAAACGCATATAAATTATTACTCATCTTGATTGTTACCTATTATAAGATAATATTTGCTATCTTTAATTCTGAGTTGCAATGTGCTCATGTCAAAAAAAAAAATCCAGAAGATATGACCCCTACAACATCAAATAGTCTACAAATGTTGGAAAAAAAAATATATATATATATGTATGTATGTATGTATATTGGAAGAAACTATATCTTTTTAGCTCATACTACCAAGATCATAACTACTTGAATCCATTGGTGAATACAGAATTGTAATTGTGCATGTAAGTAGCTATTCTGTATAATTGAAGATCTGTTGGCAGGTACAAATGTACCGGGTAATACAAAGGTGGATTGTAGAGAATATAATTATCTGTCATTTGGAGATTTATCTCTTATGGTTTATACATAGTAAGTATTGTTTCCACTGTAACCTATGAGTACCCTTTATGCACTTGAAAATATTCTTTGTTTAAAATGTGAGAACGAATAATCAATCATGTGTATTATTTTACAACAACTGTATTCTCTTCCCTCAGGAATATGCCTATGAGACATGATTTCTGTACTTGGCAAATTTAGATGATTTTATGTACCTAAACCAGTGATGGGCAATTCAAAACAGAGTGATTTAGCTTCAAATGAAAAAAAAAAATAGGGAACTTTGGCTTAAAACAGCTGTGTCTAAATTACCAATATCTGGTGATGACAATGTGAACTTAAACAAATTAACACCTCTAAGCATCAAATTCCTTAGGCTTAGGAAGGAGATAATGTTACTACAACTTGAATTATTGAGCTGTCTTTGAAAATGTGCACTGAGCATCATCGTTTTGCATGGTAACAGGTTAGTGAGATTTTTCCAGAAACCTAAATATCGTATTTGAAGTCACAGGGTGTATGCTTATAACAGAATATCTGAAACTTGGTAATT
>NW_007733207.1:34378-77268 GCF_000696425.1 Galeopterus variegatus
AGTGGGGTATTGAACTTTCAATTCTGTCAGTTTTTTGCTCACATATTGTGATGGTCTGTTACTAAGTCAGAAATGCTTATCCTTGTATCTTCTTGCAGTATTAAATCTTTTATTAATATATAATGTACTTCTTTGTTTTCTGTAAACCCTTTTTTAATTTAAACTTTAATTTGTCTGATATTAGTTCTGTTTTCTTTTAGTTACTATTTGCATAAATTATCTACTTCTATCCTTTCACTTTTAACATATTTATATCTTTTTATATAAAGTGAGTCTTTGTAGAGAAAGCTGCCTTTATCCCATCCAAATTTCTCCTCTCGTTATTTATGGCTCCATTTCTGAACACTCTATGATATCAAGAAACCATGTCAGATTCATTTTTGTAACTTGACAGTGTATTGTGTTCACCAATACAAATTTTTCCAAGTCACAATCAAGCAAGAAGTGATACGGCTTGTAAAGATAGTGAGCCTTTTGATTGGAGTATGAAACGTAGATTTGACAACAACAAAATTTGAACAAAAGGTTCAGGATTATCAGATGAATCAAAATTCTGAACAACAAAAACCAAGGATACTTAGCTAACTGTGGACTTGTTCAGAGCTGAAAAGCCTTTTGAACAGAAAATGGCTAAAAGTTACTCAGTGTGAGAAGAGCCCTAAACTAGAGGAACACGCAGCCTCAACCATCAGCACAAGCTTGTATTAATTTGGTCATGTAAAATATAACTTATTTTTAACATAATATACTTGTTTTTAGTCCAGAAAGGAAGTCTAGAGTCATTATGATTGTTTTCAGAAATTTCTAAGATACATTTGCCCATATGTTCCTAGTGGAAAAGATGAATATCTTGGAGGATGGATCTGTAATCTCTCCATCCCAAGAAAATTGAGCCAGACACAATAAAGCAAGTATCTTTCTGAGAATTCCAATCGTAACTTTCCTTGTAAGCTAAGGATGAGAGTGAAAATTTAACTTCTCAGACTTCCCTAAGGGGTTAATTTTTGATGTTGTTCCCTCACTCCCACATTTGGAGGGTTTTAACCTGTAACCTGGTTATACTTATACTAGGACTTACACTCTCTTCCTTCTGCTTTCACAGTTATATCTAAAGTAAATCATCTGTATCTCAGGGCAGGAACACATAAGAGACATTATTCATAAGCATATCAGATTCAGGTCACTAGATATTTGTGATAAATACCTCCATGCATTGGGTGCATATTAGGGAGTTAGACTCCTAAGGGTAATTGATACCAAGTGAGCATGTGCTGATCACATATTAAAGCATGCAAAAACACTAACATCTACATATCATATGGTGCAAATTTATTTTTAAGCTTATATACTCTTAATATACAGTATTTAATTAAGGATTATATTAGTTTTATTCATTTTTGTATCTTCGTTCCTGGCACACATTGGTACTCTATGAAGGTTTATTAAATTAAGGGATAACTTTGATTATGTCTTTTCTATAGTTTCAATACTACATACACATTAATCTTTTAATAGTTTATTTTTTATAAAAATGTCTGGGTCATTTCACATTAATCAACTGAGATTTCCAAGTCTCCCACTCCTCACATCCACACTAACTATTTAATGAGTAAAATTTATCAGCATGATACTCAACTGGTGGTTTTGTTGATGCTTATTTAGTAGTAAACATATAGAACTCACACAAATTAGAATTTTCTCACAGTATTAAATATATTTTTATAGGATACCTTTTAAAAATATGATTCTTGATTATTTCCAAGAGATATTAGTTAATTTTATGAAATCTTGGACAAAGAATAAAAGAAGAAAGAAAGAAAATCATAGTTTGAAAAATTAAGGAGATTCTTTAATTGTAGAAATTCTCAGACCTGTTTAATGTTTAATATAGTTTGAAAAATTAAGGAGATTCTTTAATTGTAGAAATTCTCAGACCTGTTTAATGTTTAATATAGTTTGAAAAATTAAGGAGATTCTTTAATTGTAGAAATTCTCAGACCTGTTTAATGTTTAATATAGTTTGAAAAATTAAGGAGATTCTTTAATTGTAGAAATTCTCAGACCTGTTTAATGTTTAATATAGTTTGAAAAATTAAGGAGATTCTTTAATTGTAGAAATTCTCAGACCTGTTTAATGTTTAATATAGTTTGAAAAATTAAGGAGATTCTTTAATTGTAGAAATTCTCAGACCTGTTTAATGTTTAATATAGTTTGAAAAATTAAGGAGATTCTTTAATTGTAGAAATTCTCAGACCTGTTTAATGTTTAATATAGTTTGAAAAATTAAGGAGATTCTTTAATTGTAGAAATTCTCAGACCTGTTTAATGTTTAATATAGTTTGAAAAATTAAGGAGATTCTTTAGCCAGTGAGTGGCCGGTCTGTATGTGGGATCCGAACCCTCGGTGGGAGCACCGGGCCGGCCCATACTAGCATGTTTTATGAATTCATAAGATAAAGATGCAGGATGCAGACCTTAATATGACTGCTCTCAATACTGTTTTTTTTTTTTTTTCCTGTTGAGGGTGTTTGGTGGAATCCACATGGGAAAGCAAAATCTTAAAAGTCATAACTAAGAAATTAACTTTATCAATTTTCAGCTACTCCTGAGCTTTCTCTCACCCTACTCCGCACAATAGGCTCACCCATGGCTTTAGGATTCCTTCTGTGTGTGAATTTCTTTTTAATACAGTCAATTCTGCATCTCTTTCATATTCTAGATGTTTGAGCTAGTATGCAGGCCATAATTTTGTTCAACTATCCAACTCCTAAATTGTTAAAAATAACTGATATCTACCATATGTATTGCAAATTGTCTAGTTTGTTGTACATAATGTATTAGATATGTAGGTTAATATGTGATTAAAACATATTCTGTGATATTAATTGACCAAGAAATAGAACAAAAAATCAACATAAGATTATGAATAAAAGTTTTACATAGAGGTCTACTATGAATCAAAACACTATATATGTAAAGTAAACTCCATACAATTAATTTTACTTTTTCTAATTTATGGCATTGAGACTTGTGAAAATACTGACCTGGGAGTTTCTAGTTATGACACTATGACGCTTTACAAATTAAGGCACAAGTTTATTAAACTTCTCTTTACCTAAACATCACTGTCACTAAAATTTCCACCAGATATAAAATTCTATAGTAGAATTTTATCATTGATCACTTAAGTTTAACTAATAAACATTAAACAAAATTAAAATGTAGTTCTAATGCATAAATTATCATCATCATCATCATCAAATAGAGTTGAGTTTTACAAGAAATTTCTATTTTTATTTTTTCCCACCATCTTCCCTAAACTCCGTAAAAGTAATTATTACTTTGGTGGGCTTAAATACTGTTCAATGACTATCTTATAGTTGAAGCAAAGTTTCATAAGCAAGAACTTTGTAAAGTATATGATGGAAAAATTTGGTGTTTACTGGTAAATTCTATAAGAAGAAAATGTTCTAATTATTTCATTTTAAGGATAAAACAATCTTTATTCACATCTAGCATTATCTTTTTGAACAACATCAATATTTACCTCTCAACCAGTGCTGACTAACCTTCAAAAGCTCATGTAACTATGTCTAATATATAATGAGTAAAACTAAGAATTCCCAACTACACAATTTTCTCTAGCATGTTTTAAACTGTCACTTTGATCTACCTTCAAAACTCATGTAACTATGTCTAATATATAATGAATAAAACTAAGAATTCCCAACTACACAATTTTCTCTAGCATGTTTTAAACTGTCACTTTGATCCTTCTGTAGAAGGATCTTCATAATTTGAGGTGTGAAATGCAATATTTTATGAACTGGTGACATTGTTTGCTAGTCTTCATATTCTGATATAATCTGAAGACACAAATTAAAGTATATGTATATGAACTAACAGTGAACAAATATATGATCCTCAGTAAGTAATCTTAAAATTTGGAGGGTTTTAACCTATAACCTGGTTATACTTATACTAGGACTTACACTTTCTTCCTTCTGCTTTCACGGTTATATCTAAAGTAAATCATCTGTATCTCAGGGCAGGAACACATGAGACATTATTCATAAGCATATGAATAAATTATTTAAATGAAATATACTATCTGCTATTGAAGAGTTATCATCTTGTTACTGAAGACAAATTTCTTTTAAAAAAACTCAATACCTTACAACTTAACAACCCAATTACATATTATTTGGATTTTGATATATGCACATATATACAGATAAATCTCCAGATTACTTACTCACATATTCTTGTCACAATCTATTAGGTAATACATACTTCTTGGGATAGAAGTTATAAATGATAAAAAGTCAAATGCTATATAATCCAGGACTAAGACACCACATTGTCGGGTCTGCTACTGGCTGACCCAAACAGCCCTTGCCTTACTATCAGTCTCTCCCTTGGTGTCCCTTCTGGTGGGCAGGCAGATTGCCCAAATTCCTCTTTCCCCAGTCCCCATTGAGAGGAGATGGAGGAAGAGAGCCGTGAAGAGAGGTGAGCACAGCCGCTGGCCCAAACCAGCCCATTAAAGAACACTCAGACACGGCAGGGGTTCTGTCAAGCAGTTCCATTTATTATCACACAAGCACTTGCTTTTATAGGTGGATGGGGAGGGGAGGTTTTAACATAATCCTATCAGCTTAAAGGTCAAGAGAGCATGCATCCTTAAAGCCTAGCTATTGCAATCACGCAATGTCCACGAGCGAGGAAGTGCGTATTTGGCCAATAACGGCTAAGGCAAGGTTCCCACAGACACTCCCACCCTACTTCCTCCTGGCACCATCTTAGGCTGCCACATTAATACACCCTTGTGGGCCCATAATGGCACAGCTTGTAATGTCACTTAAGGTGGCGTTAGTTTTTAAGGCCTGACAAGGAGGCACAGAGAGTTTCAGAGATGTGTTAAATTTTTAGTCTTGCATGATTTTCAAAGCTTCTGTTACTGGTTGTGGTGAGAAATCTGCGAAGAACTCTTGAAGAATGTAAACCAACAATATGTATAAAAATATGGAAGCTTGAAAAATCCTGACACATTCTGAGGATGGAATCACTGTCTATGAATAAAGCAAATTATCTCTGGGAGAAGTTCAAGAGCTGACCCCGGAAATGATAGGACTGTACCAGATTGAGAAACACTTGTTGTATAGAAATAAAGCTGTGGTCTCCATCTGTGTGACATGGAGCATCCTGAAAAATTTTAGACTAGTGGAGTGAAGGGATTACTTTCACATTTTAGAAAATAAGTGGTCTGGTATAAAGATTGAAGGCAGGAAAACATGGTAAGAAAATATTGAAATGTTCAAGGCCAGAAATGGAGAGAAACAGTAAATGTGGTGGCTGACTCAGTGAAAAGAAATTAATATTATAGAAATCTCTTAGGAATGTAGATTATAAAGCTTATTTGACTATCATGGGTGAGGTAGAAAGAAAAACAAGGGATCACAACTGGATTTCTGGGCCAGATGATTCATGGGTGGTAGCATCAATCCACTGCCTTTGCAAATTGTACTGAGGTGGAAGAAGAAAAGATTGTAGAGAGAAGTAAGGACTGATTTAAGAATTTCTGTTGTTATTGTACTTGTGAAATACACCAGACATACTAGCCTAGAATCTGTTTGGTATTGTTATAATATGCCCATGGAGAATTTGAAGCTGGAAATGAAGAGTTAAAGTGTGTAAGACTAGAGAGAGCAATAAAAAAAATAAAGGACACTATGTAGTGTGTCAATTTTTTGTAATCAGAGAAGAATTTGAGTACGTAGACTGCAAATAAGCTACTACTTGTCTGTCAATGCTCTGATTTTCATCATAAAACCTTTTAGCAGTGTCTGATTTTCTTTTCTTTTCTTTTTTTTAACTTTCAGAAAGAGTTAACGTTTGGTGGTTAACCTATGATTCATCTTGTTGTCTGTCAACAAGATTTTTAGTTCTACCAAGATTCTTTTTTTTTTTTTTAACTTTCAGAAAGAGTTAACATTTGGTGGTTAACCTATGATTCATCTTGTTGTCTGTCAACAAGATTTTTAGTTCTACCAAGAACTGGCTTACCAGGAAATGTCAGTAAGCAGAAATTGGCATGTTTATTGATTCTCCTGGAAGTGAAGCCCAGACTCTGAAGGATAGTTTTCTGGAAATGGCTTTTTAAGAAACTCATAAGCAATCTTTACAGAAAATTAACTAACAGCCATGATGACTTTAGTCTCTACAACACAAACTCTCTGCCATCTCACCTTTGTGGATCAGGTTTACTCAGTGTCTTAATCCGGTTGTTCTGCTGTAACAGAATACCACAGCCTAGGTAATTTACAAACAAACAAACAAAAAAACCAGAAATTTATTGGCTCCCAGTTCTGGAGGCTAGAAAGTCCAAGACCGAGGAGGTGGCATCTGGCAAGGGCCTTCTTGTTGCCTCGTCCCATGGCAAAAGGGCAAAAAGAGAGTGACAGAGAACAAGAGGGGGATAAACTGTCTTATTATAAGAGACCCACTCCCACAATTACAAACTCACTCCCACAGTAATGGCATTAACCCATTCATGAGGGTGGTGTCCCCATGACAAAAACACCTTTTGTTATCCCTACATCAATGTATTGCCACATTGGGGTTTCCAACATGTAAACTTTGGGGGACACATTCAAACCATAGCACTCAGAGCATTATAAATGTGATCACTTACATACGATAATTAGAATTTTCACGATTGCAGGTGATAAGGTGTTAAAAGAATATGAGTGATCAATTGATGTGAGACTGAAAACCAAGACTGATTATATTTTTTTATCCTATAAGTGTTTCAAACCACAGATAATAATAACTAGTGGAAGTGAATGATAGTAGGAAGAGTACCCGCCACTCTCTAAATGTGAAGATGATTTCTGAAGGCTACTATTGTGCTATTGCCATTGTATGATGTGTGTGTCTATGTAACAGTACAATAGTATATAATCTGAAAATTGCCTGACAAAAAAACAAAGGTGAATGAAAAACTAGGAGTGGAAACAGTAGGAAAAGGTTTAATTGATAAAGACTTGCCAAAAACATCTAGAAAGGTAACAATGAAACGAGGTATTATTTAAATGCGGAATAAGGGAGAACTTTTGAGGAGGGTCAATCTTAATGTCTAGGTAAAGAGAACAGCAATTCTTTCACTTAATTTCCATTCCAAAGGTATTAGATGGAAGAGTAAGTTCAGTTCACACTGTCACAGATCTTTTGGAAGGACTAATTTCAGTCAAAACATCAGAATTCTTCCTCTAAAAAGCCAGGAGTAGCAAAACAAAGCAAAATGTAGCAAGTAAGTAACACAAAATACTCCATCTTCTTAGTGGTAAATGATCTTAACAAAGAACCTTGTTATTTTTGAAGGATAAGCAGTCAGAAAGTAATTCAATAAATCAAGCTGCTCATTTACACGTTGTAAAGCAGTCCACTATCTATCCTTCATCAGAAGTTTCTCTGAATACATCTGAACTGGTCCAGAAGAAGAAATGCCTGCATACTGAGTGGCTAAAACCTCCAAACAGCACTGTGGTTTCTAGTGAGCACCACTTTCTTTCTGCTTATTTGCACCCATTGCAATGTCAAAATTTCCTCAAATTGAACTTGATTTGTCCATTTAATTTTCACTCTGATATTAGTTCTTTACCTTTGATACCTCCTGTTCGGACCACTTTTATTATTATTTTTTAATTTCATTCTACCTCTAGCAAAATTAATTGATGTCTAAATAATTTCAGCTTCTTTGTTATCATCACCTACCCTTATTTTGTGCTTGACCTAAACTTGGGGAATCTCTAGTTTTGTTCAACTTTACCACAAACAGCAATTCCCCATTTATGGCATGTGTTATAGAAGATGGTGGCACTTTACCAGTACACAGACAGAGTGACCTACGTAGGTTGCAAGTTCCACAACTATAAGCTGCTTTTGTTGTTTCCTGATTGCTCTGAAGCTACGACTGGAATACCAACAGGGTTTGAAGTGGGTCTTTAGGTATACTTTTGGAATTCAAATTCTAGACAACACATTAAAAATCTATTAGGGGACAAGTAAACGCTTCATACACTTACTTCCCTGAGAATGGCTTGATTATATTTTTAGTAAGTCAGCTCAAAATCTGGGCAGAGAAGTGGGTTAGGACATACATAAGACTAAAGTTCCTTAGGTCACTATGAAAAAGTCATGGTTGAAATGCAACAGGGTTTTATAAATACACTATATGAGGTGTATAATCACTAGAGAACAACAATTATTGCATGGGCCTGGAGTCAATCTGTTAAGATGCCCCACCTTCTCTTTCCCACCTTAGAACATGATTGAAACAAATCAACAGCTACTACCTCCTCTTTGTGAAGACAGTTTTTGATAATTCTCTTGAAATTATTTATTTTTTTAATAATGTAGTAAATAGCTCCCCACTCTCATAGTTCATGCATCTTGGTTGAGGTAATGTTAATATTTTGACTATAAGTCTGAGACATTATTGTTGGTATAGTAATATTGTCTAATGAAACAAATTTCAGATATTGTACTGATGTAGTACTTCATAGTAGATTAGTTTGTGAGAAATATGGCTCTTAATATAAATCTAATACCAGTTCGATGAAGACAAAATTTTATTTTTACTGTAGTTAAGCTGATTATTTTAGTTATTATTTGAAGCTTTCTTTCTCTGCAGCAGAGAATTAATATGATTTGCTAAATGTGTGGTCCCTTTCTGAATAAATTCCTACACCCCTACTTGTTCTACCTACCATAATATCCTGAGTCCTGTCCATCACTTGAGGTTTTGATAAGACTTTTTTTTAAGAATTAGAAGCTCTCCTTTATAAATGCTACTTCCCTAGTCCAGAGTGTAAAAACAGAAAAGCATGGGTTTATTCATCTCTTGTGATTTCTAATGTATCAGTGTGGCCCAAGTCCAGGGTTGCACCCAAAACCACTTATCTCTGTCATTATGGACACAAATACAAGGAAATATAGATCATGCAATTCATGTGACACAATCTTGTGAGGTTTTAGAAGTATGATGAGTTAAAGAATCTACAAGTTACAGTTCATGATAAGCTAGATCTGCTAAGAATTTATAGTTGAAAACTGTTGAATCAAAGGATTGTACTACTTAAATGTTATAATATCTGCATGGCCCAGATATGAATGATCAACTAATACAAACTGTGGTGGGATATTTCTAATGGAATCATCTTCTATGTACTGAGATAGAGAAATGCAAATGCGTCCATCAATGTTTCAGAGTAGAGACATCTGATCACACATCAGATCGCCTCCTTCTGCTTCTGTCTTCTTCCTTCCCTTCATAAGCCACTGGCCCGAAGAGGTGAGTGTTCCCCTATTTCACATGTTCTTTTTTTCTGTGGGTAATATGTCCTCCCTATTTCCTCATTTTTCTGAACTGCAATTTTAGAATGTGGAAAGATGCATTTTATCTTATAGATGAACATTATTCTGGAAATATTTTTAAATAGTACGTATTATCAAGAAAATATATGAGTGCATATCAAAATATATCTAGACTCTGCTATCTCACCATTTGTACTGCCACAATCCTGGTGGAAGCCTCTTCCATTTTAAGCCTAGATTTGTAGCTTCATAACTGTTTTTCAGGCTGTTGCCTTGCCCCTCTCTAGTGTGTTCTACAAGAAAGCAACCAAAGAAATTATTTTCAAAATAAATAAGATAGTGTTATTTCTCTGTTCATATAACTCCTGCAGTTTCCCATCTGTATCAGTGCAAGAGTTAAGCCATTACTACAGCCTTCAAGACATGCTCTTTACACTTTGCAGTCTTAGTGGCTTTACTTTCTACTAGCACATTCACAAAACCCCTACCCTACCCAACACTCCCACACCTGTCCTTGTGCATTCTGCTGAAGTTGCACTAGCCTTCTTGTTTATTGACCTCTGTAAACACTTTTATCCCTCAGGGCCATTGTACTTGCTATTCCTTCTGCCTGGAACTCTCTTCCCCCAGATAGCCGATATTTCAAGTTCTCTCATTCTCTTCCTGTGCATCTCTGATTACATATTACCTTAAAGGTGAGTTCTTCTTTGTCTACCCTAAATAAAATAGCACATGTTTCAACCCATCCCAGAGCATATCTTTACTCATTTATGGCTATATATTTTTTTTTCCATAATACTTAATATGACTTGTGTATTAGTTCACTTTCTGACTTTATTAGTAGTTATCAACCCATCCCAGAGCATATCTTTACTCATTTATGGCTATATATATATTTTTCCATAATACTTAATATGACTTGTGTATTAGTTCACTTTCTGACTTTATTAGTAGTTACTATAGCACCTGGAATGGTGACCAGCATACAATAGATATTTAACAAATTTTTTTTAAAAAGATAAATAAAATTTGTTAAAGCAGGGACTGGTATCATTGCTTAATGATGGAATCAGCATACAATAGATACTTAACAAATTTTTTTTTAAAAAAGAAAAATAATGGGCTGGCCCGGTGGTGCACTGCTACAGTGCGCCACTTGGGAGCGCAGCACCACTCCCGCCGAGGGTTCGGATCCCACATGCAGACCGGCCGCTCACTGGCTAAGTGAGGTGCGGGCACAACACCGAGGGTTGCGATCCCGTTGCCGGTCCCGGTCCAGTACGGGCACGACGCTGAGGGTTGAGATCCGTTGCCGGTCACGAAAAAAGACAAAAAGGAAAAAAAATAAATAAATAAAAATAAATAAATAAATAATAAAAAGATAAATAAAATTTGTTAAAGCAGGGACTGGTATCATTGCTTAGTGATGGAATTTCATAGTTCTATGAAAAGTACTACAAGATTCAGTAGTATTTTAAAAGCTGGTATATGAGTTAGGGCAACTTTTTCACTTCCAATAACTTTAAAACTGCCATAATCTCTGTATTTCAAAATTATTTCAAGATCAGATGTTTTCAGTACATAACTATACCGTAAATGTATTTTCTCTTCTTTCTGATTGTCTTAACATTTTTTCTAACTTATTTTATTGCAAAAATACAGTGTATAATACATATAACATGTAAATATGGGTGGACTGTTAATGTTACAGGTAAATTTTACAGTCAACAGTAAGCCTTTAGAAGTTAAGTCTTGGAAGAGTCAAAGTTATACCTAGATTTTGAACTGCATGGGAAGTCAGCACCTTTAACTCTCACAATGTTCCAGGGTCAGGTCTAATTTTTTACAAGAAGTATTCTTTACTCATAAATTATTATATATTATTATTCACCCCCTCTAGATTTGTCTCCAGAATATTCAGTAAACTGGCATAATATCATTCTAGGCAGTGTCTCAGTACCAGATAACCACATTCTCTATGCCTCTTTTCAGCATAATACAGATTGCTTTTTAGCATTACATTTTAAAAGTAACTTAATTACTATGCAAAGGAATATTCAAGGATATCTGTTCAATCTTCTGAACAGTCATGTGGCTCATAAAGTTAACTCAAAATCTGTGGCATCTGTCACAGAGAACCAGTGCAGAGGACATAGGGTCTTCTGCTTCTCGTACTGACCCCTAGGTGGTTCTAGAGTGCTGAATCCATTACATATTCCTGCCCCCCTCACCACATATAAAATTGTGACATTTTTTATTTAGAATCCTTCAGACCATGTATCCTCCCAGATACCCTACATTTGCATGGAGAAAGCCTGCTTTTGATGGTCTTTCTTTAAAAATCAAGTTATGCCAATTTTCCATCAACTGCATTCCTGAGGCTTTCAAAACATGCTGACACATGTGGGGTAATATTGAAAGGGCTTTGTATATTCGTAAGAAAACAAAGTTGTTTTAGAGTAAGGCACAATTATTTCCAACTTCTACATAAACCTGGGATGACAGGGCATGTCTCTGAGCCATGTTACCACTTTGAGTGCTATAAGGATTTTTGACATGGAAAGCGAATTTCATGGGGAAGCAGAGTGAAATGAGTGTGAGCTTTCGAGAACGCTCTTTACTTTGTTCATCTCCATTTCAACTTCCAAAAAGTAATAATGTCATTCTCATTATGCCAATGCAGATCACCACCTCAAAAGTGGTTGGTCTTCTGATAGTTTGGGCTCATTTTCTGGTCTCTCATGATTAGATACCAATTCAATTCACATTCATATAGTACAATTTACCTTACACATTAAAAAAGAAAAAAAAAATGGGCAATTGTGATAAGGCACATACTCAGGGCTTAGTAGATATCTCCTGAAATTTGTCCAGGATAAGAAATAATAAATATTTTGTGTTTTCCTCACTAAAAATATCGCTAATCCTTTACAATTTCCATAGAGTTACCTGTGTATTATATACTCGCCATCAGAAAATAAAATCTTAGAAAATCATTTATTTAAGCTTTAATTTTTCACTGGAAATAGTGATCCAAAAAATACACTGGCAGTAAGAAATTTTCTTAAGCAGAGCCTGATCTTGCTATATTGCAGAAACTCTGTTGTCAAGTTTTTTCTGTTGCCCTGCCTCAACCCTTTCAGAGGTTTTTCCTCTGTCAATATACTCTTTTTTTCTTTATTTTATTAACTTTTATTACTAGAACATAATTAATTTTGCATATCGGTGGAGTACAATATTGAATATCAATACCTGTGTGCAATATGTGATGTTCAAATCAGGATAAGTAGAATATGCAACTTTATACAATGTAATTGATTTTTGTGGCCCTTTACCAATTCCTCCCTTGCCTGGTTTATTTCACTTAACATAATTTTCTCTAAGTTCATACGGGTTGCTGTGAATGAAAGTATTTCATTATTCTTTATGGCAGAGTAGTATTCCGTTGGGTAAATATGCCACATTTTCAGTATATAGTTATCCATCAATGGACATTTAGGTTGGTTTGATAATTTGGCTATCGTACCTAGAGCGGCAATGAACATGAGAGTGCAGGTGTTCCTTTAACATGATGACTTCCATTCCTTTGGATATAGACCTAGCAGAGGGATTGCTGGATTGTATGGCAGTTCTATTTGTAGTTGTTTGAAGAAACTCCATACCATGTTTTAAATGGCTGCACCAATTTATAGTCTCACCAACAATGTAGGATGGTTCCCCTTTCTCTGTATTCTTTTGGGTCCTTTTCCCACTTCTTAAATCAGGTTACTTGTTTATCTGCTGTTAAACTGTTTAATATCCATGTATATTTCGGATATGAATCCCTTGTCAGATGCATAGTTTGCAAATAATTTCTCTCATTCTGTAGGTTGTCTTTTTGCTCTGTTAATTGTTTCTTTTGCTGTGCAGAGCTTTTTAGTTTGATGTAATCCCATTTGTTTATTTTTTCTTTGGTTGCCTATGCTTTTGGTGTCATATTCATGAAGTCTTTGCCCAGTCCAACCTCCTGAAGTGTTTCCACTATGTTTTCCTTCAGGAATTTTATAGTTTCAGGAAATATATTTAAGTCTTTAACCCATTTTGAGTTGAATTTGGTATATGGCAAGTGTTACAGATCCAGTATCATTCTTCTACATATGGATGCCCAATTTTCTCAGCACCGTTTATCAAAGAGACAGTCTTTTCCGCAGTATATGTTCTTGGTGCATTTGTCAAAGATCATTTGGCTGTAAGTATGTGAGTTGATTCCCAGGTGTTCTATTCTATTCCATTTGTCCGACTGTCTGTTTTTAAGCCAATACCATGCTGCTTTGGATACTACAGCTTTGTAGTTTAATTTGAAGTCAGGTAGTTTAATGCCTCCAGCTTTGGTTTTTTGTTTTGTTTTGTTTTTTTCTCAGGATTGCTTTGGCTGTTAGGGGTATTTTGCTCTTCCATATGAATGTCAGGATAGTTTTGTTTTGTTTTCTTTTGCTTTTTTTCCCTATTTCTGTGAAGAATGTCATTGGTATTTTGATGAGGATTGCATTGAATCTGTAGATCACTTTAGGTAGTGTAAATATTTTTATAATGTTAATTCTTCCAATCTGAGATCATGGAATGTCTTTCCATGTTTCCTGTGTCCTCTTTAATTTCTTTCAATAGTGATTTGTAGTTCTCATTGTAGAGATCTTTCACCTCCTTGGTTAACTTTATTCCTAGTTATTTTATTTGGGGGGGGGCTACTGTAAATGGGGTAGATTTCTTGATTTTTTTCTTTTTGTTTGTTTGTTTTGGGGGTTTAAAAATGCTACGGACTTTTGCGTGTTGATTTTGTATCCTGTAACTTTACTGAAATCATTTATCAACTTTAAGAGTTTGTTTTTGCAGAGTCTTTATGCTTTTCTATATATAGGATCATGTTGTCTTCAAGCAGGGACAATTTGACTCTGTCTTTTCCAATCTTGATGCACTTTATTTCTTTCTCTTGCATGATTGCACTGGCTAGCACTTCGAATACTATGTTAAATAGGAGTGGTGAGTGTAGGCATCCTTGTCTTTTTCCTGTTCTTGAGAGAAAAGCTTTCAGCTTTTCCCCATTTAAGATGATATTGGCAGTGGATTTATTATATATGTCTTTTATTGTATTGAGATACTTTCCTTCCATACCTAATTTGCTGAGAGTCTTTATCATGAAGTGATGTTGAAATCTGTCCAATGCTCTTTCTGCATCTATTGAGATAATCATATGTTTGTTGTCCTTTATTTTGTTGATGTGGTGCAGCACATTTATGGACTTACATGTGTTGGACCATATTTGCACCTCTGGGATGAATCCCACTTGATCATGGTATATAATTTTTTCGATCTGTGACTATATTCTTATTGCTAATATTTTGTTGAGGATTTTTGCATCTATGTTCATCAAAGATATTGGACTATAGTTTTCATTTTGTTGTATTCTTGTCTTTTTTTTATCAGGGTGATGCTGGGCTGGCCTCATAGAATGAGTTTGGGAGAATGGCCTCTGTTTCAATTTTTTGGAATAGTTTGAAGAGAATTGGTATTAATTCCTTTTTAAAGGATTGGTCAAATTCAGCAGTAAAGCCATCCTGTCCTGGGCTTTTCTTTGTTCTCAGACTGCTGATTATTGCTTCATTCTTGTTGCTTGATATTGGACTGTTCAGGTTTTCTTTATCTTCTTCACACAGTCTTGATAGTTTGCATGTGTCCAGAAATTTGTCCATTTCCTCCAAGTTTTCATATTTTTGGCGTATTGTTGTTTATAATAGTCTCTAATGACATTTTGTATTTCTGTGGTATCAGTTGTAATACCTTCTTTTCCACTTCTATTTTTTTGTCATTTGAGTCTTCTCTCTTTGTTTTTAGTTAGCCTAGATAATGGATTGTCTACTTTATCTTTTTGAAAAGCAAACTTTTTGTTTTATTGATCTTTTGTATTATTTTTTGGGGGGTGGTAGCTATTTCATTTAGTTCTGCTCTGATCTTGTTTTTTTTTTTTTTTTTTTTCCATCAACTAATTTTGGGATTGGATTGTTTATTGTTTTTCTAATTTTTTGAGGTGCAATGTTAGGTTGTTTACTCAAAATCTTACTATTCTTTTGATATTAGTGTTTATTGTGATAAATTTCCCTCTTAGTATGGCTTTTGCAGTATTGCACAGAATATGGAATGATGTGTCTTTATTTTCATTGGTTTTGAGAAATTTTTTGATTTCCTGTTTAATTTAATCTTGGACCCATATGTCATTCAAGGACCTGTTGTTTAATCTCCATGTGTTTGTACAGTTTTCAGAGTTTCGCTTGTTGGGCCAAGCCCGTGGCGCACTTGGGAGAGTGCGGCACTGGAAGCGCAGCTGCGCTCCCGCCGCGGGTTCGGATCCTATATAGGGATGGCCGGTGCACTCACTGGCTGAGTGCAGTGCGGCTGGTCTCAAAAAAAGGACCAAAAAAAAAAAAAATTTCACTTGTTATTGATTTCTAGTTTTGATCTGTTTTGGTCTGAATAGATACTTGAAATAATTTCAATTTTTAAAAATTTGTTGAGACTTGATTTGTGACCTAATACGTGGTCTAATCTGGAGAATATCTCATGTGCTGATGAGAAGAATGTATATTCTGTGGTTGTTGGATGAAATGTTCTGTAGATATCTGCCAAGTCCAATTTGTTTAAAGTGTGGTTTAAATCTTGTGTTTCTTTGTTTTTTGCCTAGATGATCTATCCAATGTTGAGAGACTGATGTTGCAGTCTCCAACTATTATCTTATTGGGGTATATCTCTTTCTTTAGGTCTAAGAGTGTTTGCTTTATATATCTGTATTCTCTGAGGTTGGGTACATATATATTTATGATTGTTTTGTCTTCTTGCTGGATAGATCCCTTTATCATTATACAGTGACCTTCTTTATATCTTTTTTGTGGTTTTTGGTATAAACTCTCTTTTATCCAATATAAGAATAGCTACTCTTGTTCATTTTTTATTTCAATTTGGATGGTATATATTTTTTCCATCCTTTCACTCTTAGTCTGTTTTTGTTTTTATAGTTGAGGTGAGTTTCATGAAGCCAGCATATAGTTGGGTCTAGTTTTTTAATCCAATCAGTCTACATCTTTTCAGTGGGGAATTTAACCCATTTATATTTGGGCTCATCTGAAATGGTGTTGGAAAACATGCTCACTTTAGCTAACCTGTCTTTGAAGGCTATATCTTTTGCATGCAGTTTTGGCAGCCTGAAACCCAGTTTTACAGCTCAAAAAGTCAAAGCCATTTTTAAATGTCTGCTCATTGGTTTCTTTAATAGGCATCTGATTTATATACTTCTATTCAGTTTCTTGCACGCATAAACATTCTCAAAGTTTTTCCCCTTGATATGGTTATCAAGTCCATTTGACTCCTTTCTTTCAGATACACCTGCTTCTTTATCATTTTGATGGTGGCTACCTTGACACCACAAGTCTTACAAGGGAGGCTATTTCTTACCATCTTACTTGCCGTCTATCACTTTTCCATCTGAAAAGTTTTATTGGACCTCAGTTGAATATATTTTTTAAATTTTACTTTAAATTTACAAAGTACAATTGTGTATTTTTATGAGGTACAAAGTGATGTTATGACACAATCAAAAAGTTTGTTGAAAAAATGGATTTAAAAGACAATAAGAATCTTTCCATGAACTTTTTTAGCTACCCTCATATAAGTATATAATGTGGAATGATTAATCAAGCTAATTAACATATCCATCACCTCAAATACTTATAACTTAGTCTGGTGACTACATTTGAAATTTACTCTATTAACAATTTTGAAATATACAGTACACTATTATTAGCTATAGTTGCAATGCAATGCGATATATTTCAAAAAACATATTCCTCCTAACTGAAACTTCGTACCAATTGACCAACATTTCCCAATTCCCCTTATCCCAAGATTCTGATAAATACTGTTCTACCCTCTGATTCTAAATATCCAACATTTTTAGATTTTACATATAAGTAGGATCACATAATACTTGTCTGTCTGTGACTGGTTTATTTCACTTAGCATAATGTTTTCTAGATTTATTCATGTTCTCACAAATAATCGAATTTCTGTCTATTTAAGACTGACTAGTATTCCATTTTATATACATTTTCTTAATCCATTCATCCACTAACTGACATTTAAGTTGATCGTATACCTTGGCTATTGTGAATAATTTTGCAATGAACATGGGAGTGCAGATATATTTTCAACATACTTATTTCAAATACTTTGAATAAATACCCAGAAGTGAGATTGCTAAATCACATAGTAATTCTAATATTAACCTTTTGAGGATTCTTAATACAGTTTATATAAAGGCTCTACTAATTTACACTCCCACCAACGGTGTACAAGTGTTCCCTTGAAAAAAAAAAATCAAATTGTATCAAAAACCCATCAGATTTCCCAAATCTGCAGGATTCTGAATTTAGTCTGTTATTTTTTGCAGTTTTGCTTGTAGACTGACTCATTGTAAACCTTGCCAAATGTAGGCATTAATAACCAATAGACAACTTCCATGGTTTCAAAACATTTCTCATAAAGCTAAAGTACCACGTGGCTTCCCTCACAAGTTATTACAGTTTTCCCTTTTACCAAATGTGTTGTCACTACACAACATGTACCATGGTCTTACTAGCCCCTAATACTGATTCAATCTCCCTCTTAATTAAATAATAAATATTTGTAGGATTTTATATGATTACACATCTCTTCTGATACCAATTTCTGTTTTAAGATAGGTAATATTAGCATCCACAAATGGAAAAAGCCCTAATTTTCAGTTTCTTATCCACTCAAAAAAGTTTTATTTATTTTTTTTATTTTTTCTAGCATGACATGTATTGCAGGTTTGGATGTCCTTTTCTCCTCCTCTTTCTTTTAGCTATTCCTTCAAGGCATTTCTAGCTAGGAAATCTCTGACGGGGGAATGAAGACGAGAAGATTGCATGGGATAATTTTAAGAGCTATATCTGGGAGTGGTTTAAATTACTCCTGCCCATATCAAATGGGCCAAACCCAGTCACATGGGCTCAACCTAAAAGCAATGGAGTTTGACAAATACAGATGAGCATGTGGATCTTTGCTGTGAACTACGAATATTCACTATAGTAATTCATTTATGATGGTAAGAATAAGAGCAGTGGTAGCTAAATATGCAAGGTAAATTTATTATTAAACACATGGTAAGATGCCTTTGAGATGCAAAGAGAGGTTCAAAACACATGGCATTTTTTGAAGAGAATAAAACAAGAAAATAAGAAAACTGCTTGGAACATTGAACTCTAAGGAACCTATGAAACAGAATCACAGCTTCAAAGTCACAAAAGCATATGAAATATAAGAGATTCTTAGGACATCAAAATGATAAAGAAAAACCATCTTGAAAATACAGCAAGCTGAACTCATACACCAAAATTGAAATAAGAAGAATTTAGAAAATATAAATGGAAAACTTAGCAAGATTTTAAGAGATATACCTATTGTGACAAAAAAAAAAATCCATATACTTAATCATATACTTGAAAAATGTATTTATATTTTAAAAAATTATTTGAAGGGCCGACCCTGTGGCGCACTCAGGAGAGTGCGGCACTGGGAGCGCAGCAACGCTCCCGCCGCGGGTTCGGATCCTATATAGGAATGGCCGGTGTGTTCACTGGCTGAGCGCGGTGTGGGCGACACCACACCAAGGGTTGTGATCCCCTTACCAGTCACAAAAAAGAAAAAAAAAAAATTATTTGGAGAATAATTTTCAATGAACGTGATTTTAAGAAAAGTAAAATTTCATCAATTTGCAGATTGAAAACAATGAGTATATTTAAGACTAGTTAATAAAATTATAAATCTCATTTATAATACCACCATTTTGATTGACAGTAAAAAAATACTCAAATAAAACTAATTATTATACTTATCTCTAATGACAAATGAAGGTTTTATTTTTTTCTATGTTATTATATAATAAACTTGAATGTATCACATACCATCCTGTAAAAATATTGGGGCTGCAAAAGTGTTTTATATTCCCCCAAAATGTATTATATACAATGTTTTTATGTTTCCTATGAAATAGAAATGATCTGTTATGAATACACAGTATTTAAGAGAGAGGAAATAAATAATATTCCAACTAGTTTATGGGATATTTATAAACATCATTTATATATACAAGACCAGCTTTAAGAAAGGTGCCAGGAGAACTGAACTTTGCTGTGAAACAAAGAGATTGCTGAGCAGTAACTTGAAGATCATGTATCATTCATCATCTTCTTGAAAGGTATTTTGACATGAAGTTTAACATGAGACATCAGTTACCATCTTTTAAAAAAAAATCCCACAGTGCTTGTTTCCTACCATTGCTTTTTATCAATTGTCAGGAATAAAACTAATACAAAGTGATTTTATGACCAGCAATTTAAAAAAATAATGTTCACCTACTCAACTCAAATATGCACATGGATCTCTCTGACTTGCTTATGAAAGGATTCTTTTTATTAAATTAAAAGGTTAGCCAACATTTCTTTTTCAGTCAACATAGAATAAATACAATAGCCTTTAGTGATTTCAGACAAGGTGGAGAATGTGGCAGATGATATTTTCTAGCACGTGGCTGAAAAGAGAAGATGGGAATAGCAAATACAAGAATGGTATTTGAAAGAATTTAGGGAAGACCACAATTTTTGCCTTTGAAAATGTAAAATAAGGTCTATTCTAATAAAAATGACATTGTGTTATGTTACAGAATAAATTAGAATTCATGGATTGAATGTAGATAAAGAATGGCTGTGTCAAGAAAATACACATAGTTATTTTTGTTTGCTTATTAAAAACAACAACAACTGATATTTGAGGTTTTAATAGCAGTAAGAGAATTACAGTTTTGTCAAACAACACACAGTAATTTCAAAAGCAGGATGATTTGAGGTAATTTTGTAAGGAGGGAAACAGATTTAAATTCATTTTGAAAAATTTTAGAAAAATTATGTTGCCCCATGTGAGGCTGATATTTAGACACTGCAGGGTAATTTTTAATTTGAATACATATGTAATAAGTGACAATAATCTTATCTTAGATTGTTCTCTGGCAATTTTCCAATAGTATGAAAAATCACTGTATTTCTGAAATGATGCTATATGGAATACAGCTGCACAATTCCCTGATTTATGTTAATATAATTGATTAATGGACATTATGCCATAATAATCAATATTCTTCTCATATTTTTATAGTGATGCTCCATTTATAGAGCATATAAATATAACCCATTCACATGAAAAAGAATACAACAGCAGCAGTAATTTGTATTCAAATTTCCTTAAAATTTCAGCAATGAGATATACATACCCTAGAACAAATTATAAGTGGCATGAAATATTAATTTTATTATTTCTTAATAATCACAAGTATTATTAAAACCTATTTACACATGTTGGAATAAAATTTTCAATTTTTATTTCTTGATATTTTAATGGCAACACCATGAAAAACTAGAAAAATCATTGGATTGTAAATTATAAGACCTAAAATCGAGTAATGATTCTACTAACCGGCACTGTAGTTTCTGGTAAATCATTCCATCTTTTTGGACAGACTATAAATAAATTGACTCCTTTTGAAGAATTTCTTTATCATTTTATAGACCCCTGATTCTCTTTCCATATAATTTTATAACATGTATAGGCCACTAGATAATTGTTAAACAAAAACATTTTTTGAGAATTTGAAGTACTTACATCTATCCGAATAGAATGATTAAATATATTTTGTTCAGTATCAAAAGAAGAATCATATTTGACAAAATAGTTGTATCTTTTACCAAATAGAGATTAAGAGCCTGGTGTCAGGAATTGGAGGAAAAATGTTTGAATCCCAGCTCTGACACTTACCACCTCTGTTAATGTTCAGGAATTTATTTAACTTCTGTTTTTAGAATTTTCTCATCGGTCAAATGGAAATAATTAGCATTCTTAGCTCATAGTTCTGCTACAAGATATCAGAGCCAGTTGGAGTTTGAGCTATTGGTTCTATAACTGTTATATGCATTTTTCCATATTTACTTCTTTTTTCCCTACATGTTAAGTTTTGTTTCATTGTATTTCATATTCAAGAACATACTGATACTTTAAGACAAATCTCAGAGTTCTGCAAAGTCAAAACTAATTTCATCATTATCATTCTATTTCTATTATTTCTGTTAAAGAACAATTCGTTCACCACATTTACTTCTTAAGAGTGGTTTTAGTGTTAAATTATGCATTTGAGGCAATTTCAATATGCTTTCATAGAAGTAGACTAATGCATATTTAATTTTTTTTGTTTTTCTGTTTCAGAGAGCCTAAAGTATAAAATTGTGTGCATAAATTTTAGAATGTATTTCTAATTTTTTATATAAGTTTCATTTGTTTTTACTTTTTTGTCCTTCATGATATTTAAAGAATGCTGTGCAAACAGCATATACACTATGAATATTTACTACCTTTTATTATATTGGATTGATTTCAGTGCAATTAAAATTTTCATATCAATTAGCTGAGGATTGGATTTATGTTTTCTGATGAACATAGGTGTATGGTGTCCTGAAATCATCCCTAAGTTAGCTAGATATATTAGATAATATGGAGTAACATTATCTAATACTTACCTAACTTACCCACATGGTCTCAACAAACCAGATATGAAAGGCAGAGCATATTTATTTCAATGGAATTGACAAAAAAGAATGCAGTGATAACCATGGCCATTCTTTTCCTTATATTTGTGGAATAAGATTCTCTTAACTCCTTTAATATAACTGGCTGGTAATGGATGAGGTAGTAACAAATTATTTTGGCATCACCACGCTCTTCCAAGTGAGCTAACTGGCCATCCCTATATAGGGATCCAAAACCTTGGCCTTGGTGTTATCAGTACCACACTCTCCCAAGTGAGCCACGGGCTGGCCCCAATAGTGAATTATTTTGGACCATGGCTTAACTGTATTGTGGCTGCCCTGCTTTAGCTATTTATTTAAAAGAGAAGCTGAGTAGATTATTTGGGTCTTAAAGCATTATATATATTTTAAAAAGCCTTATCAATATCACAGAAGCCTCCTGTTTCTTGTGTTCCTTATAACAATGTCTATTATAATGAGCCATTATTACTGATTGAAAGTTTCTGTACTTTTTAGATATGTTCCAAACTAAAAGAGGGCTAACAAGAGTGCCTATTGTTTTGTAAATCTTAAAATAATTGTTTAAGTTATGGAAACTGCATGTGTAAAAATAAAAATGTCAGATACTGAACTGCCCTATCAGATCCCCTTTTCTGTTTCTAAAGATAGGGCACAGCTTCACTAATTATCATTTCAAAAATGTGGACTCCCTAAGATACCCAATCTTGATATATTAAGAGTATGTCAAAACTGATTCTACATATTACTCATAGTTTAATGTCAATACGAATATATTTAGCTGTGGCTTAATTGCCAAAGACATAGTCTAGTCTGAGAAAATGATACTAATAAAGAAGCATGGGCACACACTGTCTCTTTAGAATCTCACTAAACACTTTTATTTTAAGAGTAATCATTTCCTTGATCATCCATTTCCTGGGAGAGTTCTTCAAATGAGAACATGTGAGATTATTTTAGGTTGACAGCTCTCCAGTGGCAGCTTACTTAAACCAGTAATAAGCTCATTAAATCTAAAGATTTCATAGAAACTATGATAAGAGACACAATCAACTTAAGGGCTTTTCAGGGGAAAAAATCATAAAAGTATACTTTAAAACAACTGAATAAGAGCTATTTGATTGCAACCTTTCTAAGTACAACCATGTCACTCTGATACTGATGGATAATGAATACGAGGAATTCACCAGGTTCAGTGCTCATTTCAACAATGTACACTTTGCTTGGAATGGTCTTCATTCCTTTTATCTATCAAAATCCTTTCCACTTATCAAGGCTGAGCTCAATATTCCTGTTCCATAAAAATCTCTCTGACTCTGACAGGCTTCAACAATTTCCTCCTTCTCTGAAATGTCATGGCAATTTTAGTCTACATGATTTTGTTTAGTATTTATTTCATCATAGTGTCTTGTTTTCAACTTCTATTTTTAGTAGTATAATCTTGTTTCAAAAATTATTTACTAACTACTTCTATCTGACAGTACATGTGAAATTCTAGGAACTTCTTCATTCTGAAAACCTTTTGATCTTTTGTGGGTTAAAGTCCCAGGGAAAAAAACTTGGAGACAAAGATTATTATGCAGGTTATTTATTAGGAAGATGTTTATCATCTGTGGGTTTAACATCTGTGAATGGGGCAGGGAAGAGAAGATTTTGGGAGAAAAATAAGTCAGGCTGTGATTTAGTTTCACAGTCATCTCAAATGACCCAACAGAGTGCTCTAAAACTAGGATGACTCTTCCTACATTGGGACAAAGGAGGCTGGGCTTTACACAATGTACTGAGCAATTAGAGATAAGCTCTCTAGGGAGGATGGGTGAGGCAGCTCTCTCTAGTCAACGGCAATATATAAACAAGACTGAAAACATAATGTTGTCTGCTGACAGTCCCAGCAATTGGGGGACTTAATCCTTCAGTTTTTAATAGAGATTTAGAAGGCACATCACAGTATCCACTACATATCCTTAAATAAAAACTGGTCAGGAATGCAACTCAAATAAACACATCTGTGTTAATAAAGATGCAATATAGTGCTATGGAAAACTATACCCAAACAAATAAAGAATGTAAAATGCATTTCTGTTTGCACCTATCTGCAAAGCACAAAAGTGTTGTAGAATATTCTTTCTTCAGAGTTACCTGAGGGATGTGTGAGTCTTTTATCAAGACTACTTGTCTGCTTCCTTTGCTTCTGTTACACACTTTTCCCCCCAGGAACACACCTTTTAATAACATTTCTGCTAGATAATCTGCATCTCAATATTTAATTTAACAGCATATAGATGGTTTCCTGTTCTCAAGAAATGGCAATATTACTTCTTTTAAAGTTTCTGGAGCACTTGGGTATATGAAGAACTCCTCCAAAATATAAAAGAAGTTGTAGTCTAAAATTTATATGTGGAATACAGAACCCACTATACCATATATTGTTCATTATATTTAACAGAAAGGTAGACTATGGACTGTGGGGTCTTTTCTTAATGCAATGTCAGCATCTATTGATAGGATAGTAGGAGGCTACAACTATGTGGTAACTGTTTCTAGAGCTTGGACCTGCTGATCAGTATCACTTTAATGAAATGTCAAGATTCAGTGATAGGATGCAGGTAGAAGAAGCATCAGTGGAGGTTTGAGATTATGAGGTACCACTAAGCAGTGGCACATCATGAGAAGCATGTGTGGGAAATGTAGGTATGAAGAATAAAAGTAAGAGTTGTTATCAGACCTCAGAGGAATTTGGAAGGAGGGATGAACACTTAAGAATTTAGCAGTGGAGAGGTCATATTAAAGGTTCGAAGGCATTGTATCATCGGAGGGGAAAGAAAATGGATAAAATGATTGAGAACATAAGGGAAATGAGATTTGGTTTTGAAGCACCAGAAATATTAAATAAAAAGGCCAAATAGCAAATATAATTAATAGGATGGTATTTCCAATTTAGTTTTTAAAGTGTATGTGAGTGTATGTTTGCTATGGATTATGGGAAAGTAACAAATATTTGGTAAAAGTAACAATAATACTAAATATTTAATGAACGTGTACCAAATAATTTAGTAGACATTAGGTATTCAACAAAATAATCACTAGATTAACAAATATTTATTGAGTGTGTACTTTGAGCCAGTAAGTATTCTAGAGGCTGGGGACATTGAATGAACAAAAGAGGCAAAAATTCCTGTCTTTATGACATTGACATTCTAGTCAATAAATGAGCACATTCTTGTAGATCTTCTTTTCAATTATTTTCTAAGATTTCTCCACATATCGAAAAAAGCTAAAATATTAAAAACTGCATGCCAGATTCCCTATTGCTACGGTTCCAGATGAAAACTAATGGGTACCTGTTAGATGAACTCTCATGATATTTGGAAACCGAAGTGAAATGAAAACCATCTTCTGCCGTTTTAAACTCCTTTTCTGTGGGCAAGCTAGCTGATGAGAGTGTTTCTATCGAATTTCAGCTCAAAAATGGATTGAGAGAGGCAATTGCTGCAGCAGAAGAATGAAGGATTCTTGATTCCAGCTTTGTGAGTTCAGCTAAAGGTGTATGTTCTTGAACTTATGACTGTGTTGCAGTTTCATAGGTAGTAGATTACTGGGGAGTCTGTTGTTTTAATTTTCCAGTATCCATCTTAGAGATCCGGTTTTTATTATTGCTCTTACAGACATTTCAACAATTTTGTAAGTATCTAATTATCGATACAAAATCTCTTCTTATTCAAAATACCTAGAGTGATTTCTGTTTCCCTCACTGAACTTATGCTAATAGTACAAGTACAACTTTATCTGATAACTCAAGATGTTTGTAGTGTAGGTAAATAGGTTAGTATTAGCAGTTAGATATATTTTTTTATTTAATTAACTAGACTGAATCAATCTATAGGAAAATAAAATTAATCTAAATAAATAGAAATAATAGTCTGATTTGTTTTGCTAGATAAATGCAAGCAACACAACTTTTTTCAGTTATAACTAGACTCAACTAGTTTCATTTATAACAAAACAATACTGAACAATTCCTCTGCTCTTTAGCAGTGAATTTTATTCTCTAATGCAAGCAAATAATAAAACTTTATCCCAATTTCTTCAGGATTACTGATTTTTTTACTCACTGCTTGACTTGGACTAAGACATCCTGATGAAAAATTGATTCATATATGAACATGCCAAAGATAAAGAGTCCTTTTCTAATGTATTTGTTTTCAGTAATGTCTGTCTCAACAATTTTATATTCATTCATTTTTGGTCCAAAATAATTTTATTCTCATTTTCAAAATGAAATTTTCATTTGTATGTAACTAGAATCTCTCAATATTCATGAACCTTTGTGAATGAATAACATCTATTTAGCCATAACATTTTTTTACATTTCTGAATGGTCCAGGGCTAATACTGAATTCAGACATAATATTTGCTTACAGTCTAAGATAATAAATGCAGAGACAGTTTTTTTTTTTTATCTCCTCCTGGGCCATTTGTTCATATTCCTTTCCCCTCTACCCCCAGCTAAGATGTGTTTACATTAGGGAATAAAGGCCTATTTGTATATCTCTGGTGGAGGAACAGCAGATATGACAGCTGCCTTATATAAACTCCAAGTCTCATAATTTTTGGTTTCCTATTCTGTGGTGCAAACCTTGCCATACACTCAGATACATCTGGCCTGTGGAGAATTGCCACAAGGGGAACCAGAGATACTAAGATGATATGTGAGTAAATAAAATAACTCTCCTCTGAACTAGAGATATTATGGTGTTTTTTTTTTCCAGAATGAATAAATATAAATATAGGAAAACTTAACAAAGTCATACTTTCATGATGGCTTAAATTATGATTATTGCTCTCCTTCATCAATTTATTTAGGAATTCAACAGCCCTTCAAGGGCTGTTATGCCTTTTTTCTATTCTTATATTTTGAAACGCTTTTTTAAAAAAAAATTCTAATTTCAAATTTAACAGAGATATATTCTTATAAGAAAGAAGTATAATGTGGAGTGAATTTATAAAAACCCATAACTCTGCATTTATGTTCCAAGTTTTAGTCCTGCTTATCCATGTGTTATGCTGAGAACATAAACAGACCACATCTCCTTCTTTCAACTTTTTTCTTATAAAACTCTGCAAAGACATAAATCTTTCTGGCTACTTTGGGGATGGGTATTTGTTCTGAGAAATGTTTTTTTAGGTGATTTTATTGTTGTGTAAACATCATAGAATGTACTTTCATAAACCTAGATGGTATAGCCTATTACACACCTGAGCTATACTTTTACATGCCTGGCAGCACAGTACGTTTGTTTCCACCAGCATCACCACAAACACACTAACAATGTGGTGTGTCATGACCTTAGGTTGGCTATGACATCGCTACGTGATAGGAATTTTTCAGCTCTATTATAATGTTATAGGACCAACATTGTATATATGGTCTGTCACTGACCAAAACATTATTCTGCAGTGCATGACTGTACTTTCATTCAGTCCTCTCCTTCTCTTGTATTATCTTCTACAGCCCACAATTTTGTTTTCAACAGGATTCCTTTCTGTCTCCTTTTAATATCGTCTTCTTGGTGATCATATTTGCATATGCTGATGAATAAATAATCTCTGTTTTTATCATTTAAAATTAAGCTAATATTTACATACAAGTGAATGAATTATCTCATTCTTCCCATCCTTTTTTTAAGCCACACATATCATATAACTTCTATCATAGACTTAAGGGCATGTTTTAATTGTGATGCCTGTGCTATGAGCCATCTTATATATATATGAGAATGTGTGTAAACAATGGCAGAATTGAGAAAGATTTCTGGTCAAGATGGCATTTTTAGTTTTACATCTTTCACATCCTCTCTGCCACAAACACCTCACGGTAATTACAGTTCCTTATTCTGTAATGGAAGGCTGGCTGACCTTGTGACAAGGTGTAATTGAAAGCAAATATAGCTGGATTAATTTCACTGTTAGTCCATCTAATAGCCCTGTGAATCATTCTCTTCAGTCATGTATGAAATGTCTATTGTGGGGACAATACAGTCTGTGAAGCCTACTTGGTCTAGTACAGTTTGGGGCCTTAGGAGTTTTTAGGAAGCAAAACTTGTTTTGAAGACTGGGTGTATACTTTCTTTGATAATACAATCTCCTCAAAACTTAATTGGTTTTTAGCATATTTGCTTTTAGTCTTTTAATCATGGTGAATGATATTGACTAGACATTGACTTTAAGCACCTAAACTTTGTCTATCACTATATTTTACTCAACTTAATGGAGTCTACCTTTGAGTCCACATGAAACTGTTGGCTTTGAATGGAAGCCTGTAACTTAATCCTGAATCTGTCAGAAATCTCTTAACCTTTTGTATGGCAGCACATAGTTTTAGTACCCTGCTAATGCTGCTGCTTCAAAGCTATTTCTTGTAAGTAACTCACTGAGAAAATCAGAAGCTGTTACATTTTTGAAACATTCATGGCTGGAAATTTTGGTGTTCTCAATCATCTTAGTTTTCAGACCACAAGCACACCTCATCATTCTAAGAAGAGTTTTATTCCCTTTCATGGTTCCTTGACCACTGGTTAGTTCTCATATAAATTTATTTATTGGGTGCTTTGCTTAAAGCATCAGGAAGCAATCAGCACATAAGCAATATTCTGAATCTTTCCTTTTATTATTTTTAATGTTAAAACTTTATTGACTTGAGATTTTATTTTGATATTATAAGTCAATTTTACCATTTTTTTTTTGCTTTTGCCTAACAAGAATGATCAGCTTTCTAGCTTACCATACTGAATTCTTGCTACTTAATATTTGACCACTAAGCCAATACCATTTTGTATATATGTATGGATGCATGTATTTTAGGTTTTGTCACATCAAATCCCTTATTTCCAGGTTAGTTAAGAAACACTCATATGTTTGGCAGCATGGTACAAATTTCCAAAGCACGTTACCTTAAGCAAGATAAAAGCTCGTGTAAAATTCCAGCTGTAGGCTGTTTAGACCTGGTATGGCAATTTTTAGTCATCAAGGACCTCTCCTGTTTCTAGTTTTCCTACTACCTTAACCATAGGACATGGCAAACTTCTTCATAATTCAAGATAGGAGTGTAGCCATCACATCTACATTCAAAGCAAGAAAATAAAGGACATGGTAGGATAGTAGGATCTGCAGTCCCCATTTACAGAGAGATGCCTGAAAAGGCAACTTCTGCTTATATCCCATGGGCCAAACTTTAGACACATGGACAAACCTAGAGTCAGAAGAGACTAGGAAATACTGTCCTTATCCTGAGTGGTCACATGTCCTGGTAAAATTATATTGCTGAGGAAGAAGGGGAGAATGCATATTAGTGAAACAACAGTCTTTGTGGAAAAAATAATTGCAATCTTGTGCAAACTCTTAAAAACCACCCAATTCCTTTTTTTAAGGTAGTATAAATTTTTACAACTGAGAACATACATGGACAATATGAGAATAAAATATAGACCAATCTAATCAAATGCTCAAATACAAAAATGTCACATAAAATACTAATATACATGCACATGCACAAACACCTGCATGTGCACACGCACATGCATGTGCACACAAACACACAGACACCAGTAATGTGTTCATTTTAGTAATTTATATTAGAGATGGTTCACTTGTAGAAAAGAGAATTTTTCTTAAAATAAAGGACCACTTTAAAACATGAAAGAAGAAAAATGTGTATAGTTATTTACACAGGTGGAAAAAATAAGCAGAAATTTAAAGGATATTTAATCATTCAACCTTTGTATATTATGGGCCTACTTTGTATCAGGCAGTCACAATTTGGAGCACTGGCATGCAATGTTAAAATTAAAATCTTTTTGCTTTCATAAAACTTAGATTTTAATAAAAATATTTCTAGGAAATTAATAATAAAATAATTGCTTTACATGAAAAAAGTTGTCTATCAAAAGCAGATTGTTATGGTGCTTAGTAGTGACACTTTTACAAGCTTTCTCACCAAAGTCATGAAAAAATATGGATGTCTTATATCACTGCTATTTTACACATTCCTTGAGAGTTCTTGGTAAGTACAATAAGAAGAAAATGTATGTATGAAGAACTTTTAAGAAGAAACAGATTAAAGGCTGTTGTCCCTTATGAAATTGAGATAGAAGATTCATGTGGAAAAAATTAAGGCACACGATTGTTCACAAATATTTTTCAATAAAATCTATAACAAAGCATGAACAAACAAATATATCAGAGTCCATTCGTGTTAGTAGGGAAAGGATGAACTATTTAGAGTATGATGCTAACACAATGGAGTCTTTTTATGAAAAAATCTTCTTAAGATATATGCCCTATACAAATTGAAATAGTCTTAAATAAGACAGTCAAATCTTTTAAATAATAGAAGATAAAGAAGACTACATTATATTCTCTATAAAAGGATAAAGAGAGGCACAACTCATGAGTTGAGAATGGATTAATTTGGATACAGTAATTTTAAATTATTTTTCACAAAATATCACCATAAGTGAAGTAAAATTACAGGCCTCAAGAATGGAACAAACTAATTTTTACCACATATTGATATCAACAAACAAAAAAGTAAAAAATTTAAGATATTAATAAACAAGGGAAATAAACAAACAATTCACCTAAAAGAGAAAGCTTCACATGAAAAATGCTTAGTTCTACAAATAATTTGTAAAAAGCAAAGCAAAATAATCTTGAGAAATCATTACACATATTTTAGCTTAGCAATCTTTAAAATGTATGATGGAGCATTGCTTGTAATAGCAAAAGTTGTAAATAACTTAGTTACTGTAAGAAAATCGATGAATAAAGTAGATAATTTACAGTAAATCAAGTACAAAATTTGTGATACACAAAGTCTATCAGTATAGATAAATATCAAAAGCATAATGTTTAAAGGAAAATTATACTGTAGAATAAATAGTCTGTAAATACAGTGAGTTCTTTTTAAAATATATTAATATGTAGATATATTTTAAAGGCATGCAAGGAAATGCTAAATATGAAATTTACTGTAGTGATTAGATGAAGAAAGAAAAGAGGGTAATGTTTGATTGCTTCTATTATCTTGCAGTATAAAAAAACTAGAAAGGAAAATATTGGGTATCCTGGTTATTTTTCCTCCCTTTGAAGGTTATTTTCATGAAGATGATTTCATCAGAAAACAATAATTACAGTTTTTAGATAGCCAATTAGTTACTATGCATTTGTGATGTAAAGGTCTCTAAAAGCAATAAACACTTGCTTCCAGTTAATTTTAAAGACCTTCGGTTCATTGTCACTATTTAATTTCCATGCTAATTAAAACCTTTAGTACCTGCAGTGAAGGATCCTATCAAAAGCAACTTAATTTTTTTATGAACCTGGAAAATAAATCTAGCTTTTAGAAAATTTGAAGTAACAAAATGTGATATCGGGGGAAGCATGGGATTACAGGGTTGAAGATGGTTCTCTCAAAAGCCACTTCCTCATTTGAACCTTTCCTACCAGGTAAAATTAATTATCAAAAATTTATTAAACAATATGTCAGTTTAGAAGAGCAATTGTTTAGAAGCGAGTCTTCATCCTCTTTGCTTATTTTCCTAGTAATTTTGAGCCCTTTTTTGAAGAAGATATGATTTATGATAGATTTAATTTTTTTGAAGATCATATTTATGATTGCCTACAAACTCCCATATTAAAGGAAGTTAAGCAATTCCTATCTAAAGTACTTATTAAATAGTTTTGAACACCGAATAGATGTATGCATTGTACTGGAATCTGAGGCTACAAACAGGTTGAAAAGCTGCGGTCCCTGCCTTCAGGAGCTCAATTAAGATTAATTTGCTCGATTGGTAGAATTCAGCAGTGAAACCATCTAGTCCTGGGCTTTTCTTTGTTGGGCGACTGCTGATTACTGCGTCAACCTCATTGCTTGTTACTGGTCTGTTCAGGTTTTCTATTTCTTCTTTGTTCAGTCTTGGCAGTTTGTTTATGTCCAGAAGTTTATCCATTTCCTCCAGGTTTTCAAATTTGTTGGTGTATAGTTGTTCATAATAACCTGTAATGATTCTTTCTATTTGTGTGGTATTGTTTATAATGTCTCCTTCTTTATTTCTGATTTTTCTTATTTGGGTCTTCTCTCTTCTTTTTTTGGTTAGTCTGGCCAATGGCTTGCCTCTTTTGTTTATCTTCTCAAAAAAACAACTTTTTGTTTCATTGATCTTTGATACCATTCTTTGGGTTTCTATGTCATTCAGTTTTGCTCTGATCTTCATTATTTATTTCCATCTACCAGTTCTGAGATTAGATTGCTCTTGTTTTTCTGGTTATTTGAGATTTAATGTTTGGTTGTGTATTTGAAGTCTTTTTGTTCTTTTGATGTACACACTTGTTGCGATAAATTTCTCTCTTAGTATCCCATAGGCTTTGGCAAGTTGTGCTTGTGTTTTCATTTGTTTCATGCAATTTTTTGATTTCCTGTTTTATTTCTTCTTTGACCCATTGGTCATTCTATTGATGACAATATTAGTATAGTTAAAGAAATGTATGTATTAAAAATTAATCCATTCTGTGACTGCTACAACAAGAGCATCAAATCTAGACCAATGTAACATTGTGCTTAAAACCATCAATGCTGGGCTCTGCCACACATTATCTATGTGACCTTGAAAAATAATGTATATCAGAAAGACCAAATAGGTTGCTTAATTTTTTCTGTCCATTACAAATAATGCTGTAAGAAACATTAGTGGATAACTTTGTATTGAAATTTTCATTTTCATTTGGTAGATATCTAGGAGTAAATTTGCTAGGTAACTCTATATTTAACATTTTGAGGACTGCCAAACTGTTTCCACAGTATCTATACTGTTTTATATTCTAATCAGCAATGTATGAGGATTCAACTTTCTTCATACCCTGTCCAAAATTTGTTATTGTCTATCTTTTTTTTTATTATGACTATTCTGATGGGTCTGAACAAGTATCTGATAGTAGTCGTAATTTGCATTTCTCAAATATTCATCACCTGAGAAATGAGTAAACAAAATGTGATATATCCATAAAATGGAAAATTATCCAGCCATAAAAAAAGGAATGAGCACTGATATATGCTACAACATGGATGAACCTCAAAAGTATTACATTAAGTGAGAGAAGACAGTCACAGAAGACCACATATTATGTAATTCCATTTATATAAAGTGCCCAGAATAAGTAAATCTATGTCAAAAGAAAATAGGTTAATGGCTGCCTAGCATTGGAGGAAGGGATAGATGCTGATGAGAAGGAACAGAGAACAACTGCTAAGGGGTACAATGTCTGTTTCTGGAGTGAAGAAAGTATTCCAATATTAGGATATGGCAGTGGTTGCACAAAAGTAAATATGCTAAAAACTGTTTAATTGTATCTTTAAAAAGATGACTTTATGATATGAAAGTTATAGATCAATAAGGCTTGTAGAAATGCAAATTTTAAAAACAACAGAAAAATAAGAAAATAATTAAATATCATAAATTATTTTAATTTTTTGTGGATACCACAATATGTGTTTCTAGTTTCCTGATTAATTTATTTACTTTTTCAATATACATTGGTTGAAAGCCTAAAACACGCCAAGTACTTGGGTAGATATTATGTAGAATAATAGTGCTAAAATAGGCAATCATTTTTCCTGTTATCATGCAGTTTAAAAGATTCTCAACACCTATACAAACATCACTGGTTTTTAATATTTTTTAAGCAAATGAACCCTTTCTTCAAAAGAACTTTTGCATGTGTACACACTTAAAGGACATGCTATCTTTACTGAATCAAGGGAGCCTCATGCACTCACCTTACTTCAAGCCACCTTTCTTGTGGGTTCCAAAATATCTTGAAAATTTATGACACAGGTGAAAATTACTACACTTGAAAATAGTTCTTGGTGCAGTCTTATCTAAACTTTCATGATATCCCAAGGAGAATCTTTATAATTATCCAATTTATTCTCTCAGATTTAGTTTTTAAATCTAATTTAGGACTTCTGCTAATATCCAATTAGGTAATTGTAAGGGAAACTTTAAAAAGTGGCACAGTAATTAAAAATACCTCTGACAACTTTGAAGAGCATCACAGGGAAATGATAAAATAGTAGACTGATCGAGAAGAAGATGGAAACCCAGAAATATGAGTTCTGAATTTAGGGACACTTTTGCACAGTACACGTCTGCAGATTCCTGAAAAGGCAAATGAAAAACAGAGAAGCTGAGCAGAGCGTTCAAAATTAATGTGGAGTAGGAGGAGATTGCCAAGGAGAAAAAGGCCTGATAACCTTTACTACCCTCCCTTACATATCTCCCTCCTCCTACCTCTTACACATGCACGTTCACAAAATTTAGGCTCTAGTACTGAAAGATTACAGCCCAGAAGTGAGGGAAAATTGGAAATAAACCAGCTTTCAGGAAGTGAGGTGGAGGTTTAAACCTTTTCAAATTTGTAATTAAGTTGATTCAGTATTTCTAGAACACTTGAATGCTTTCCAGAAAGCAAGCACTCACCTGCTTTGGAGAAAGAGAACCTTATCCTACGTCCCAAAATTATCTAGATTCATTCAATTTAAAATAACCATTTACTTTCTTCAAGGAAATAAAAGATTAGTTTGAGATTATTATGCAACATGACCAAATTTATATTCTAGAACTAAAAATCAATTTAATTAAATCAAGAATACAATGGGGAGTGATGTCAATAAGAGGTAGAGTAGATGATTCCAGCCTTCATTCCCTCAGAAAAGAACAATTGGACAACTATTCTGAAACCAAAATAACCCTAGAAGAGGGCAAAAGTCCACTTAAGAAGCTTCAGCAATATGGCAGAAGAAAAAAAATGCACAAAAAGGATAGAAAGAACAGTTTCATTTAACCTGTATCGTCACATCCCCCAGGTCAGCACTGCTCAGTCCAGAGAGGGAATTCCCCAGCTCCTGAGTTACCCCTGTAGGGTAAACAAGCAGCTTCCTCAGTTTTTCAGGGCACTGTCTCAATGACCAGCTTCAATTTTATCCTACTTAGATCACTCGGAAGTCTGGCATAGCTGAGACATCTGAAAACAGCTGGGACAAAAGAAAAATAATTATCAGTATCAGTATGAGCTAGCAGTATCAGCCATGTGGTGGTAGCTTAATGGTCCCAGTAGCCTGCTCCGCAAATCACTTGAACAACCTTCTCTGCCAAGGACCTCAATAGCCCTCAAAACAGCCATTCATTCCCTGCAACTTTCACCTTTAACAATCCAGCAGTGTCGTGGACCCCAGAGGCTTGCTCTGCAATGGACCCACATGGCTTTCACCACTAAAAAAAACAAACAGCCAGAACAGCCACAGTGAACACCCTGAAGATTTGCCATTCATGGTCTTGCAGTTTTTGTCCTTCAAAATCTCCAGGTGTATGAGCCCACTCCCACTGTTCCTCCATGCTCCATGAAGCTACCCCAGCTGCTGCTGTTGTGCGTGTCCTGGCCCAAAGACCTAGTATAGCCACCACATTCATACCTGCAAGCAGCTGGGGGCCCCACCACAGGCTGTGAATTCTACAACCATCCACATGTCTGTGGCTAACCCCACAGCTGGGCTTGTGCACATCACCAGCTTTGATCCCTGCAGTTATGCATCTGCATACATCACCCAAGCCCCATCACCAGCCCCACAACTACACTTGCTCCCACAGCTGACTCTTGCAGCTATGAATGTGCACACTGCCAGACCAGGCCCCATATCTGTGCATGCACACACAGCCTTACTCTTTTTTTGTTGGCCCACAGATAGCCATTGCAACTGTGTACATGCATGGCACCAGCCCTGATGCCTACGGATGTATGCAAACACACTGCACATTCCCACTACCATATGCCTGTCTAGGGTCATCCCTGGCCCCTACCCTTGGCTCCAGCTCATGCCACCATGCATATGCTTATGGCTGGCCCCTGATGTCATATACATATTGGTAGCTAGCACCCACAGCAAAGTGCATGCATAACACTAGCTGTAACTCTAAAACTGCCTCCTTAGGCCCCTTGCTGCTGAACCCAGACACACTATTAAGAACATCAACATTTACTTCAGCAACCATGGAACTCTTACAGATCTTGCCATCAAGGACCACACAGGTGTAAATTTCATAGACACCAGCTACCTGACCTGATGAAACACCATGCTCCCATGGATGTGGAGCTGCTGTACATTGCTACACTAGATTTGGTACCCCAGCATGCTTAATTGTTTCCTTTCTTTTCCTTTTGCAGGTGAAGGTCTTTCCCTCCTGAATCCATTAATAAACTCTCAAAGAGTTTACTTCTTTTTCAATGTGCAGACACTTACAAAAGGCTGCAAGGATCACAAAGAATCAGAGAAACATTACACCACCAGAGGCATAAAATAAACCTTAGTAACTGAGACCCAAACATTGTAGATTTATGAATAGTCTGATGACAAATTAAAAATAATTGTTCTAAAGAAGCTCAGTGATCTATAAGACAACACATAGAAAATTGAACAAAATCAGGAAAACTATACAAGAACAAAACAAAAAGCTCAAAAAAATAAAAAAAGATAGAAAACATAATAAGAAACCAAATAAAAATTTTGGAGCTGAAGAATACAGTGATTAAACTAAACAGACAGCTTCAATAGCAGACTATATCAAGAAGAAGAATAAATAAGTGAACTCAAAGACAAATTATTTGAAAATCATCCAGTCAATGAGAAAAAAGATATAAGAATAAAGAGAAGTAAAGAAAGTCTACAGGATTTATGGAACACAATTAAGAGAGCTAACTTTGGTATAATAGAAATTTCAGAAGGGGATAAAAAAGAAAAAGAGAATGCTTCTATGAAGAAATAATGGCTGAAAATATCACAAAACAGTTGAAAGATATGAATATCCAACTATATGAAACTCAAATATATTCAATAACATACAATCCGAAGACATATTATAATCATACTGTCAAAAGTCAAAGACAAAGAAAGAATTTTGAAAGGAGAAAGACAAGAAAAAAAGAAGAAAAAACCAAAAAACCCACACATAACATACAAGTGCACCTTAACAAAGCTAAAGAGATTCTCAGCAGAAATCTTGTAGGCCAAGAGAAAGTGGGATGATATTTTCAAAGTGATGAAAGAAAAAAACAAAAACAAAAACAAAAACAAAAAAAACCCCTGCAGCCAATAAAACTTTACCTGGAAATCTGTCTTTCAGAAACTAGGGTGAGATAAGAACTTTCCCAGATAACAAAATCTGAGGGAGTTCAACACCCCTAGACCTGCCTTATAAGCAATGCTTAAGCTTAAATAACATAATGTTAATTAATAACATGAAAACATATAAAAGTATAAAATTCCCTGATAAAGGTAAATATATAGTCAAATTCAGAATATTCTAATAAGGTAATGGTGGTCTGTAAATCTCTTATACCTCTAGTATAAAAAATAAAACAAACAAAAAGTAAAAAGTTAAAAAAAAAAAAAACTACAGCTGCTACAAAAACATGTGAATACATACACAGTATAACAAGATGTAAACTATGCCATCACAAAATCGTAAGTTGAGGAGGGTTAAAATTATTAAAATTTTGTATGCAATTGAAGTTAAGTTGTCAGCTTAAAATAGACTGGTATAAATATAAAGGGTTTTGCATAAGCCTTATGTTTACCAGAATGCAAAAACAAAACAAAAAAATTATGCAAGATACAAAAAGGTACTTAAATATATTTTGTTTATTTATTTATGAATATTCATGACATACAAATCTGATTGCCACTCCTCATAGTGTGATGTGAAGACCAGATTCATACTGGCTACATACTCATTACCTGAAACTGCTTTTGTACCCTGTGTCCCCCACCCAATTATCCCCAACCTCCTTCCCCATTTCCTTTTCCTCCCACTCCACTAGGTAGCCCAAGGAATGTTCTCTCCCTCTGCAAGACCAATGCACTACTGTGGTATTTCTTTCCTTCTTTCTCTCTTAGCTCCCACATATGAGTGAGCACATGTGTTATTTATCCCTCTGTGCTTTGCTTATTTCACTCAACATAAGTTTCTCCAAGCTCATCCATGTTGTTGCAAATGGGAGTATTTCATTATTTTTATGGCAGAGTGGTATCCCATGGTGTATATATACCACAGTTTCCTTATCCAATCATCCATCAATGGACATTTAGTTTGGTTCCACATCTTGGCTATTGTAAACAGAGCTGTGATGAACATGGGAGTGCAGGTATCACTTCAACATGATGATTTCCATTCCTTTGGGTGTATACCCAGAAGTGGGATTTCTGTATTGTATGGAAGATCTATCTGTAGTTGTTTGAGAAACCTCAATACTGTTTTCCATAGTGGTTGTACTAATTTACAGTTCCACTAACAGCTTAAGAGTGTTCCCTTCTCGCCACACCCTTGCCAGCATTTGTTATTCATTGTCTTTTTCATTATAGCCAGTCTAACTAGGGTGAGGTGGTATCTCGGTGTAGTTTTAATTTGCATTTCCCTAATGACTAGTGATGTTGAGCATTTTTTCATGTACCTGTTGGCCATTTGTATGTCTTCCTTTGAAAAATGTCTATTCAGCTCCTTTGCCCATTTTTTAACTGAGTTATTTGGTTTTTTACTGTATAATTGCTTGAGTTCTATGTATACTCTGGATATTAATCCTTTGCTGGATGCATAGTTAACAAAAGTTTTTCTCCCACTCCATAGGTTGTCATTTTACTCTGTTGATTGTTTCCTTTACTCTGCAGAATCTTTTTACTCTGATACAGTTCCATTTGTTTATTTATTTATTTATGTATTTGCTGCTTGTGCTTTCAGGCTCATGTTCATAAAACCTATGCCCAGACCTAATTGCTGAAGTGTTTCACCTATATTTTCCCTTAGTAATTTTACAGTTTCAGGTCTTATACTTAAATCTTTAATCCATTTTGAGTTGATTTTAGTGTATGGTGAGAGATGCATATCTAGTTTCATTCTTCTGCATATGGTTCTCCAGTTTCTCTAGCACCACTTGTTGAAGAGGTAGTCTTTTCCCCAATGTAGATTTGTGTTGCCTTTGTCCAATATAAGATGGCTGTAAACCTGAGAGGTGATTTCTGGGTTCTCAATTCTACTCCACTGGTCTGAATGTCTATTTTTATACCAGTATTATGCTGTTTTGGTTACAATAGCTGTGCAGTATAATTTGAAGTCAGGTAGTGTTATGCCTCCAGCTTTGTTTATTTATTTTTTGCTCAGAATTACTTTGGCTACTTGGAGTCTTTTGTTGTTCCAAATGAAAGGTATGATTGTTTTTTCCATTTCTGTGAAGAATGTCATTGGTATTGTGGTAGGGATTGCATTGAATTTTTAGATTGCTTTGGGTTGTATAGACACTTTGACAGTGTTAATTCTTCCAATCCAAGAGAATGGAATATCTTTCCATCATTTTGTGCATTTTTAAATTTATTTCAGAAGTGGTTTGTAGTTCTCATTGTACAGGTCTTTCACCTCCTTGGGTAAATTGATCCCTAGGTATTTTATTTTTTTCATGACAATTGGAAATTGGCCTACTTTCTTTATTTATCTTTCTGTTAATTCATTATTTGAGTATATAAATGCAACTGATTTGGGGGCATTTATTTTGTATATTGCAACATTACTGAAATTATTAACCAGCTCTAGGAGTTTTTTGATAGAGTCTTTAGGTTTTTCTATAAATAGTATTATGTCAGCTTCAAATAGAGAAAGTTTGACTGTCTTTTCCAATCTGGATTCCCTTTATTTCTTTTTCTTCTCTGTTTACTCTGGCTAGTACCTCTAGTACTATGTTAAATAGAAGTGGTGAGAGTGGGCATCCTTGTCTTGTTCTTGTTTTTAATGGGAACACTCAGTTTTTCCCCATTCAGAATGATACTGGCAGTGGGTTTGTCATAAATGGCTTTTACTCTGTTGAGATATTTTCCTTGTATACCTAATTTGTTGAGAGTCTTTATCATGAAGGGATGTTGAATTTTGTCAAATGCTTTTTCAACATCTATTGAGATAAACATATGGTCTTTGTCCTTTAGTTTGTTGATGTGATGGATCACATTTATTGACTTTGGTATTTTGAACCATCCTTGCACCCTTATGAATCCCACTTGATCATAGTGTATAAATTTTTTAATATATTGCTGTATTCTGATTGCTAATATGTTGTTGAGGATTTTTGCATGTAGGTTCATCACGGATATTAGCCTATAATTTTCTTTTTTTCTTGTATCTTTATCTGGTTTTGGTATCAGAGTTGTATTGGCCTCATAGAATGAGTTTCAGAGAATAGCTTCTGTTTCAATTGCTTAGAATAGTTTGAGGAGAATTGTATTAACTCCTCTTTAAAAGTTTGATATATTTCAGCTGTAAAACTATCTGGACCCGGACTTTTCTCTGTTGGAAGATTGTTAATTACTGCTTCAATCTCCTTGCTTGTTATGGGTCTGTTCAGGTTTTCTATATATTCTTGGTTCAGTCTTGGTAGTTTGTATGTGTCTAGAAACTTATCAATATCTTCGTTTTTCATATTTGTTGTCATATGGTTGTTTATAGTATTCTTTAATGATTCCTTGTATTTCTGTTGTATCAGTTGTAATGTCTCCGTTTTCATTTCTGATTTTTGTTATTTGTGTCTTCTCTATTTTTTTTTTTTGTTAGCCTACCTAATGGTTTATCTATTTTATTTATCTTCTTCAGAAACAAACTTTTTGTTTTGTTGATTTTTTCTATTGATTTTTTCGTCTCCATTTCATTTAGTTCTGCTCTGATCTTAATTATTTCTTTCAGTCTACTACCTTCAGGTTTGGATTGTTTTTGTTTTTCAAATTCTTTGAGTCATAGTGTTAGGTTATTTATTTGAATTCTTTCCATTCTTTTGATGTAAGCATTTATTGTAATAAATTTTCCTCTTAGTACTGCTTTTGCAGTATCCCACAGGTTTTGGTATGATGTGTCTTTATTTTCATTAGTTTCTAGCAATTTTTTGATTTCCTGTTTAATTTCTTATTGGATCCATAGGCCATTCAGGAGCCTATTAGTTAGTTTCCATGTATTTGTATAGTTTACAGAGTTTTGCTTTTTATTTATTTCCAATTTTAGTCCATTGTGTCTGAAAAGGTACTTGGAATGATTTCAATTCTTTTAAGTTCACTGAGACTAGATTTCTGACTTAATATGTGGTCTATCCTGGAGAATGTTCCATGAGCTGATGAGAAGAAAGTATATTTTTTGTTGTTGGGTGAAATGTTCTGTATATATCTGCCAAGTCCAGTTGGTCTAAGGTGTAGATTAAATCCTACATCTCTTTGTTGACTTGTTGCCTGAAAGTCCTGTCCCATACTGAGAAAGGGGGGTTCAGATCACGCACTATTAGTGTATTAGGTCCTACCTCCTTCTTTAGGTCTAAGAGAGTTTGCTTGATATATCTGGGTGTTCTGGTATTGGGTGCATACATGTTTATGATTGCTATGTCTTCTAGCTAGATAGTTCCCTTTATCATTATAGAATGGCCTTCTTTGTCTTTTTAAATTGTTTTGTTTTGTTGTTGTTGTTGTTGTTTTTTTTTTTTTTGGTTTAAATTCTATTTTGTCTGATATAAGAATAGCTACTCCTGCTCATTTTTGGTTTCCATTTGCATGGTATATCTTTTTCCATCCTTTCACTTTTAGTCTATGAGTGTCTTTACAGGTGAGGTGGGTCTCCTGAAGACAGCATATACTTGGGTCTAGCTTTTTAATCCAGTCGATCTGTGTCTTTTGAATGAGGAGTTCATTCCATTCACATTTAGAGTAGTTATTGAGAAGTGTTGTTTAATTCCTGTCATTTAATTGCTACTTGTTTAGGTGGTTTATATATCTTCTTATCATTATTTCACCTTTTATTTCTCTTCTTCAAGGTTAGTTGGAAATTTAAGGTGGGATGATTTAGCTTCTTTCTCTTTCTTGCTGGCATTTTTTTTTTAACTGTGGGTTTTGCACTTTCTTGTGTATTAGTGATAGTGGTCACCATTATTCATATTCCAGAGGAATGACTCCCTTGAGAATTTCTTGCAGGGCTGATCATGTGGTGGTGAACTCCCACAACTTTTGTTTGTCTGGGAAATATACTATTTCTCCATCATCTCTGAAGGAGAGTCTTGCTGGGTAAAGAATTCTTGGCTGGCATTTTTTTTTTTCTTTTAGTATTCTGAATATATTATTCCACTTTCTTCTGGCCTGTACAGTTTGGTTAAGAAGTCTGCTGTTAATCTGAAGGGGGTTCCCCTGTAAGTGACCTGATGATTTTCTCTTGCTGCTTGTAGAATTCTCTCTTTGTCTTTGAGCTTTGAAAATTTAACTATAATGTGTCCTGGGGAGGATCTTTATGGGTTGAATCTGTTTCAGAACCTTTGAGTTTCCTCAATCTGAAGGTCTGCATCTTGCCCTACATCTGGAAAGTTTTCTGTTACTATTTCCTTGAATAGGTTTTCAATACCTTTTACTTTCTCCTCCTCTTCAGGATTACCCATAATTCCAATGTTAGAGTGCTTGAGGTTGTCTGCTATCTCCCTTAGATTTTCCTCATTATTTTTAATTTGTTTTTACTTTTTTTGTCTGCCTGAGTTATTTCAGAAAGACCATCTTCAAGCTCTGAAATTCTTTCTTCTGCTTGCTCTACCCTGCTGCTCAAGCTTAGTTGTGTTTTTATTTCATTGAGTGAATCTTTCATTTCTAGAAGTTCTGCTACACTCTTTGTTAAGGTATTCATCTCTTTCTAGATTTCCTCCTTCATATTCTGGAT
>NW_007733207.1:78691-80364 GCF_000696425.1 Galeopterus variegatus
CAACTAGTTAGAAATAGTAAACTTAAAAATAGGTTAATAGGTACTCTAAATTATGGAAAGACCAAAAATAAGTAAATAGGATGAGACAGGGTTAAAAGTTTCAATTATACTGTGTATAATAGAAACTTCAGAACTATTTTTTATGTTCTTAGTCATAAATGTTTATGATGCACTTAATGTCTTAAAATAATAATTAAACTATGTTTAATTACTGAAAACAATTCTCGCCTTTAACTCTATTTATATTTTATTTCATTTTGTCTTGCTTCACATTCTTAGTTAAAGTTCCCCGTTAGGCATCGTTCTCTGTGTCAAAGTCAACGGGAAGATAGATCTTGTCTGTTGGATGAGCTGGGGAAGACTGTGATTGTTAACCACCTAGTTCTTTGGCTGAGCTCACTGATGGGCACAGTCAGGCTATGTTTTCCCACTCAAAGATTTCTTCTGAAGCCTCCCTTGAAAAGGCAGGGATATTCCTGATTTATGAAGGTTCAGGTCTTGAGTGCTTAACAGGCAAACATGAATAGCTTTGTAACACCTCCATTCTCTCCTTCTGTCAAGGCCACCTGTTTTCCCATCAATCTCAAATATGGTCTTTCTTCAGTCCTACAGTTTAAATATTGATTCCTCTTGCTTTTGGTTTTAAATCCCTAGATGAAGTTTGAGAATGAATGACTATGAGTGTTGTTGGTAGTGTTGCTGGTGTTAGTGTTTGTTGGTTCGTTGGTTTGCTTTTGCCTGGTTTACTGTAGTTGTTGTTCAGGCTGTCCCTTTTATTATGATCTTGTATATCCACAGCACGTCTTAAGGGTGACAATGTTTCCAGCTCAATATGGCAATTGAGACTCCTTTGTTTTGTTCTAGCGTTCCTCTCTGCCTGTTCTAGCTTCATGACTAGATACTGGACAATGTCAGTGGAATCACTGGGGATAAAACCAGGTACAGCACTCTAAAATCAAGATTTAATTATTTTAAAGCAATTCATTGAGTTCCTAGCAGTTATATGCCAAAAATCTAAGAAGTGAAATAAAAATACAAAAACAAAAGAAAACAAAACAAAACATTATCTGCTTTCGAGAAATTTACCTTCAAGTATAGCAAAGAAATGTAAATAATTATTATATGGTAATGTAATTTATTTTGAATTGAATGATGGACAGGAGATACTATGGGAACTTATAGGAAAGCAACTTACATCTTTAATTTTTCAAGTACTAGAGGTCTATTGTATATATTGCTGTTTCATGTTCTTCCAGGGAATATTAATTTAGAAAAAAATGAAAGCTTTTCAATAAAACATTCCTCCCTCTCCATTTTTCCCTTTTTTGAAATCTGAAGGGCTAAAGATATCTTTCACCCTTGCTACATCTAAGATGCTCGAATCATCAAAATCCTAGAAATACATGTCTTTGTTAAAATTTCTACTCTCCAACCACTAGGTAGACTCTATAGTCATTATATTTTATATGGGCATTGTGGTGGCATTTAATTTGGAACATTTTCATTATTGTAGCAAATTGGCAGTCAACCAAGAAAAATGACAAGTTGTATGAAACAAATTATGCAGACTGTGGGGAGGTGAAAGAGGAGAATATACTGCAGCTAGGGGTAATCAGACTCATTACATAATGTTCCTGCCACTAGTAAGTTCCGTAATGGATCCAAGGCAGTCA
>NW_007733207.1:81131-82667 GCF_000696425.1 Galeopterus variegatus
GAATTTTCACTAAGTTGTTTTAACTAGAGAAAAACTTCTAATATTAAATGAAATTTCCTGGGGAAAGATTAAAGATTATTATTAACATTTAGTATTAACTAGGTAACTAAATATTGTGTCATCATACAGTAGTAAAGTATGCTTTTTAATTATTTCTTATTATTTCTGACTGATGGATCTACAATTTTGAAAGCATTATATAACTTTATAATTGATAGTGTTATAGTGCAAACTTATATCTACCTATCTGTAAGAGATTGTCAGCATGAAATCTATTAAATATTCAGTAAATACTCAATTTAGTCATGTTATTTTTCAGAATCATTATTTAGTCTATAAATGATCCAAAGGTGTCAAAAAATGTGAAAAGTCTGAGAATTTACCCTACTTGCACACTAATATGTTAGCTTGCCATATTTTCAGTGATCTTGACTAAAGACATGAGAGTCCTGGTCAGAGACCAGCGATTTTATTTCTTATGGCACAGAAAGGAACATGAGCATGAGCATATTTACATTAGTTTCCCTTGCCTCCAAGTCTTCCAAAGGCAATGAGAATGGGTACAGATGGATGCCAGCACATATACCAGACTCTGTTACAGCAAAGGAACACTGAGCTTAGGGAACCTGTTTTTTTTTTTTAATGGGTAGTAAGCATGCTTACCCTCTCCTCTGAAGGAAGACATTATCTTCATAATACTAAAGAGTGAGCATGCCTGTCTCTCTCTTTTTTTTTTTTTTTTGAAAGGAGACAGTATATATTCCAAGGCTGTGCACTATGCAAACATCTTTGAAAGATGGTTTTTTAAAAAGGAGGCAGTTAGTGTTTTGCTTACAAGAAGTCTCCCGACAATATCTACTCTTAATTTCTATGCTTTCTTTCTTGACTTCTGACAGAGTTTACCATGAGCATGCCACTTTATCAACCATTCTGATTAACCTGTCCTGCAGAGACTAGTGCCATATCTGTTAAATTGTCTCATATAACATTTAATTAAAGCTACCGTCAACAGGTTTTTAAGCAGGAGGATGATGCCAATGTGAGTACTGACGTTAATCATTCCCTCAGTGTCCTGGACACAATCTGGTGAAGAAATCCCATAAAACACTGGGGTCTGCTACCGAAAGTCATGTAACTTTCTCACTAAATTTCTGTACTGACCTTTCCAGTTTTCCCAGTGTATTAATCCACACTAAGCAGGGTGTATTAGCAATTGCCCAGATCCTACCTTGGCCTGTGAGGAGGAAATTTAGGACAATTCCGTCATTCATAACAATCTTGACTAATAAATTGAAACTTACCTGAATGCCTTTCAGTGTCAATATGATATCACTAAGAACTTCTGCTAAAGTCAGGGATAAATTCCATTCCATCTTTTTAACTGGATGACTCCCATTAGAGGGATAAATGGGAGCTCATAGGGTTCACATAATGTGTTAACTTTGGGGAAGTTAAACCAACTTTCAGGAAGGCTAACTAATCAATGACAGTATAATTTTCAGGATATATTCACAGTCATCTGAGGGCTATGTGGTC
>NW_007733207.1:84117-86025 GCF_000696425.1 Galeopterus variegatus
AAACAGATGAATTGTTAAAATTTTGGGTCTTTCACTTGGGAGAAAAGGGGTAGGGTGCCAATCTTTGATCCCTTTAGAGTGGGTCCTGGCTATACTAAGGGAGTTTTGGCTATATTGGAGATATTTTCCTGAGACAGACAAACTCCTACCATCTGAAGCAAACCACTGACTCAGTGTGGTCCTCTATTCACAGTGGCTTCCCTAAAGGACTTATCTGAAGAAATCATATTGTATCCACTTGGCTGCTGTGGCTTTTCAACCTCAGTGCAAGCTATGAAGGAGATAAAATGTGTGGAGTTGCTCTATTTAGTGGGCAGAACTCAAGGTCATGCTCATAGCTCTGGCCAGTATTTCCCTTGATGCCTTTGTAATACTTTTACTATTTTCAATGGCCTGGATGCTTAAAGTGCCATCTAGAAAACTAGAGACTTACAGATTAGTGACATCCTTATAGGGAAGTGAACTGTGGAATAAATTTTGATTGCTGATCATGCCGTCTGAGTCTCATGTTAGGTTGTACCATTGTTGGCTGGACTCATCATATATCAGGTAACGCAACACACGCACCATTATAGACTGGACATGAAATAAATTTATCTATGATTCTGATGCAGAGGCTATCATTTTATATCAGCATTGTGAGCTCATCCATAAATTGTACCCATTTTTCTCATGATGAGGCCACACTGAATTGGACAGTAGGCATGGGAGTCCTATTCTATATAGGAGGGAGAAACTACTGTCTTCCAAAGCCTTTTCTTTATGGAGATACTTGAAATATAGCCTGGAAANTTCAATGGCCTGGATGCTTAAAGTGCCATCTAGAAAACTAGAGACTTACAGATTAGTGACACCCTTATAGGGAAGTGAACTGTGGAATAAATTTTGATTGCTGATCACACCGTCTGAGTCTCATGTTAGGTTGTACCATTGTTGGCTGGACTCATCATATATCAGGTAATGCAACACACGCACCATTATAGACTGGACATGAAATAAATTTATCTATGATTCTGATGCAGAGGCTATCATTTTATGTCAGCATTGTGAGCTCATCCATAAATTGTACCCATTTTTCTCATGATGAGTCCACACTGAATTGGACAGTAGGCATGGGAGTCCTATTCTATATAGGAGAGAGAAACTACTGTCTTCCAAAGCCTTTTCTTTATGGAGATACTTGAAATATAGCCTGGAAAAAAGACAGTGCCTCACTTGCAAGATGTGCAATATATTGCCTATATCTGCTCTTAGAAGATTGGCTTTATCAAATTTTTTACCTTTTGGGGGAGCTATTGGTGCTGCTTCACTGTTCTTTATACATTTTTATGTTAGTAGGTTACTGTTCCAGTCCAATCAGCTGATTCCAACCATGCCATTGTGGCTGTTGAAATCATCTGTTTCAGATTTTGACTTTCCAATGTATTTGCAGTTTGACAATTATGAATCTTTTATCACCAAAGCCACTCAACAATGGTTCATAATTAAGGCATTTCAAGGATCATTTATGCTCCCCACCATTCACAGGCACAGGCTACTGCTCAAGGTTGGATTGGACTCAAAATTTGAATATAAAGCATTTCTGACCACACTGCTGTCACACCCTGTTAGTCCACACACTTAATAAGGCAGTTCTGTCACCCCCTGCATGTATCCCCAGAATGGGATCACCCATCTCCACTGCTACCTGATTAGTCAAGACAAAGGAAGGTTACATAGATGCATTCTGAAAATTCAGGATTCTACACTGTCCGTTCTAGGTCATGATGCTTCCTTCTTTCTCTTAACTGCAACTCCAGAAAGAAAAGGTCTGTATACATTAGTGGTAGCAGGCTGATCAAAAGAGTGTTATCTTGTTTGATTGAAGAGTACTAGGTGACAATAATAATGTGCAGAAATGCTAGAGAC
>NW_007733207.1:87268-88618 GCF_000696425.1 Galeopterus variegatus
TATGTTAAACTTAAAAGAAAATTGAAAATGGTTTGAACTGTGTCTTAAAAATAATCATTTACCTTTCTATACATATTCCCCTATTGTAAAGTGAAGAGATTGGACAAGCTAGTCATTAACATTTCTTAAGATCTAATCACTGATGATTATAAGTCGCTCCTAGGGAGTTTGTCTTGTTTGCATTTACCTTCTGTAATAAATATAAGTTATTCATAAATTATTGGGTGACTTGGTCTACACAAATTATATTGCTAGAAATCCATAAATATCTCTGTTTTGTTTTGATCTTTTGTACTCTACGCATTTTCATTATTCCTGTCTTTTACCTGGTTCCCTCTTACAATGGTGGCACAAAACCATGGTATTAATAAATATAATGCCACCTTTCCACTCAAGTGGTCAGGGAGCAAAATAGGAAATACATGGAGAGGGGAAAATATGGCAGAGGGAACATTAAAAGTGACTTTTATTATTTTTTAAAATTTTCTGAGGGGGGTCAGAGCTTCTATCTTCTCCATTGTATTTCAAACCATTTTTCTAGAAATTTAGTCATAGTACCGGTACAAATACTTCAGTGCTTCACCTAACCCCAGTGATTTTCCTTAGCTCTACTCAAGACTTTGAAAATCATCCCTGTATTAAAATGTTGTAAATTATCCATTGCTTTTGTTACCTGTTTTCCACTAAGCCCCTGACTGATGCGGGTAGTTTGGCATAATTATCACTACTTGATTGTAGGGAACCCAAACACATAGAACTATATGGCTTGCCTGGTTAGTAAATCATGAAATAATGACTAGAACTAAGGCCTTCTCATTCCAGTTGTCTTCCACTTAATCATGCTGGCTTTTCTCTTCAATTCTGTTGTTCTCAGTTTGCATATCTAAAATTTTCAAATGTGAAGTTATTGAAGTAAATACTGCTGAGAATCCCCCCTCTTCTAAAATTCAGTAAGCAGTGTAATATTTTGCACTATGTGTCTTCGAGAGGATTCTGACATTCTCTGTATTCCAGAGATGATAAGAACACAAGACTTCTACCTTAAAGTACCGGGTTCTTAAATTCCTCACCTCCTAACTAGAAATGTGTGTTCCTGCAAGGTTAGACTTGATTGTCTAATTTGAAGACAGTGTTTATGACTGCAATCCAATTTCAAATATATTTAGTGGATTCTAATACTTAAAAAGATAAATTTTATCAGAAATTTTTTTTCACATTGTAAAAATTATTCCAACATTTAGGTGCTTAGTATTTTACATACAAATAGAGTCCTAAAACTAATAATAGCAAACACTTAATTACTCTGGTCTGGGCATGCTCTGAGGGTTATTACACTTATTAACCCATTGA
>NW_007733207.1:90028-92307 GCF_000696425.1 Galeopterus variegatus
AGCTCATCTCTATTTAATTATTATGTTAATGGTGCCATTCTTCTCTGAATGTCTTATAGATACAAAATAGTAACTACTGGTATGTATATTATTTTCAGTGTCTCTTTCACTGCACTTTTTTTTTTACTGTAACACAGTTGATCATACATATTTGTGCGGTACAGAGTTGAATGCCACTACTGCTCTGCAATATGAGATGCTCAAATCAGGATAACTACTATATTCAACGTTAGACAATATAATCATTTTTCATGTTTCAACCATGTTCAAACAGTTTTGAAATAACCTTTTAGTTAAGGAAAGGCCACAATATCTTTTGAAAAGACAGGGAAAAGGAAAGAGTCGCTAGAGCAGAATTTTTCTGAGATGTAGTTTAGACAAAGTTAAGACTTGACTTATATATTAGGGAATGGAATTTTTTCTGTCTCAGAAGATGTCAAAGTATGGAACAAATTTTCCTTCTCCTGCAAAAAATAATACTTTTTATTAAAACCTAAACATTAAAAATAAAAACTGAAAGAAAGTGAGTCAAAACTCCGGGTACAAATCAAGCTTTATTAAAGGAAAAGAATCTGCCGGGTTGCACTAAAAATGGAGAGCAGTAGCTGGGGCCACACTCAAAGTGGAGAGCAGCACCAGGCATCGTGGTGGGAGAGTTTATATATGTTATAGGGTGCCAAGGGCTGGCTGATTCAATCAAAGAGAGGCATTATGCTAATGTGGAAACTCCACATGGCTGATACAACTGGGGTTGAAAATTGCACCTATGCAGAAGCAAAAGGGTTTCTATTTCCCAGAAATCACAAGGCTTCTCATAAAGGGTAGGTGGGTGGCAGTGATTTTGTGCTTGGCTTTTCCTAAAATGGCACTGGTTATGTTCAGAATCTATCACTCCCACCTTTTAAGTATAGGGAGAAGGGAAGTGAAGGTCNCACCTATGCAGAAGCAAAAGGGTTTCTATTTCCCAGAAATCACAAGGCTTCTCATAAAGGGAAGGTGGGTGGCAGTGATTTTGTGCTTGGCTTTTCCTAAAATGGCACCGGTTATGTTCAGAATCTATCACTCCCACCTTTTAAGTATAGGGAGAAGGGAAGTGAAGGTCTCATTCTTTTGAAGCTACTTCCTTCTGGAGATGGGCAAAGATATGAAAAAAAAAATAAAAGATTTATGTTGGCGGGTAAAACTACTAGGTGGTGGGGTATTGGTTTTGTGGCGGGGGAGGCTGCATTCTTCTGGGGAAGGGCCAATTGTTCTCAGGGGCTGATATTGTCCTCCCAAGAACAAGTCAGCCACCTTTTGGTTGGTGAAAGCCTGTAAGAAATTAGAGAAACACCGAAAGAGGCAGTGACCAAGAAAGATAAGTCCCATCATGCTTAAGGTTCCGATGTGTTTTGTCCTGATGTCCTCCCTCATCGCTATAGCCTAGGTGAGTGGTTTGCATGAAGCAGAAATGATTTTATTGGAGGGGGGCACTGGACTCCAGCAGAATCCCCTTTGGAAAGGGCTATCCAGTAGTTTTTATCCCTGTAAGAACATGACGTGGCAATCATCTGGTCATAACATGTTGTGGAAACACATGTCAGGGATGTGAATGTGTCCTGTAGGGTTCCCCCAAAGATTCTGCATGGCAGACCCAAGAGGTTGGAAAGTGTCCTTCCACCCACCAAGACCTTGGTTATACATTCTGAACAGGGTGTGGCATACGTCTCTGTTAGGAAAAGAAGCAAGGAGAAGAGAAAAGGCAAATGTTCAGGTGCTGAGAGGTTGATAGGGTGCATAGTAGGAAAAAGGAGTAGAGGCTAACCTTGTAAAGGGTGTAATTGCAGAGAGCGCCCTGCCAGGCTAATTCAGTTACCCACTTAAGGGTGTCATCAACACTGGAGGTGGCAAGACAGGAACAATCCTGGTGCAGCTCCTATGTGAAGGATGGGAAGCAGGCCTGAAAGAGTGAGAGGATAAGCACTGGGGAAAAGATCCCCCTTTTTCTGGGATTAAGAGAAGAGTGGAGGTCCTGGAGATTTTTAATTTTGTGGGTCCTAAAATGGATGAAGTGTAAGGATATGTTGGGTTGGGGGTTGAGCAGAGGGACCCCTCAGGCTTGGTGTTAACAGATTCTTTAGGTAAAGTCAATTATGTTCTTAAGAGTTGTGAGTGTTTGGGGATGAGAGTGCCTGGGTTTAAGGGATGGCAAGATTTAAAGGAGAACTGGGAACTTTCGATGAAGGTAAGGTGGATAAGTTGTAGGTGGGAAGGGGAGAGAATTGACATGGCCTTATGGC
>NW_007733207.1:92713-106529 GCF_000696425.1 Galeopterus variegatus
TGTTGTCCAAAAGTTAGTTTAGAGCTTTCTTGTGTTAAAAGGGTGGCTGCTGCCACAGCCTGTAAACAGGGGACCCATCCCTAGGTTGTGGTGTCTAGTTGTTTAGAGAGGTATGCAACCAGGGAGAAAATATCTCCTGCCTTTTGTCCCAAAACCCCAACTGCCAATCCTTGGGTTTCAGTGACGTATAGGATAAAAGAATGAGATAGGTTTGGGAGGGATAGAGCTGGGGCTGCAAGGAGAGCAGCTTTTAATTGCTGGAAGAGAGAATGAACGGGCTTTGTGGAATCTAAGGAAATAGCAGGGACCCCTTTGGCTGCCTCATGGAATGGTTTTGCTAGCCTGCCAAAGTTAGGACTACGTAGGTGAAAATACCCTGCAAGCTCCAAGAAAGAAAGGATTTCATCCTTTGTGGTAGGAGTAGGGAGTTCAGAAATTAGACTCTTGCAAGCCACCATTATTTCTCTGGTGTTGGAAGTGAGGTGAACTCTCACATAGGTGACCAAAGGAGAAGAAATTTGGGCCTTGCTGGGGGACACTCGATATCCCCTGGAGGCCAGGAAATTAAGGAGAGCAACAGTGTGGGCCTGTGAATCCTCATAGGAGGGGCTACAAAGGAGGATGTCATCCACGTATTGTATTAAAGTGCTAGAGGTTGGAGGAAGCTCAGATAAGTCCTGAATTAAGGCCTGGCCAAAGAAGTGGGGGCTATCCAAAACCACCGAGGTAGTACCATCCAGGTGAGTTCTTGGGAACGACGCGTATCAGGATCAGTCCAAGTGAAGGTGAACAGGTTTTGACAGGAAGGGTGTAAGGGGATAGAAAAAAAGGCATCTTTGTGGTCAAGTACAGAGAAGAAATGGGTTGTTGTTGGGATTGTGGATAGAAGAGTATAGGGGTTAGAAATGATTGGGTTTATGGGTAAAATGGCCACATTAATGGCCCTGAGGTCCTGAACTAAACTGTATGAGCCATTGAGCCATTAGGCTTTATAACCAGAAGGATGGGTGAATTAAAAGGCAAGTGGGTAAGCTGTAAAAGAAGAGAAGAAAGGGGTTTGTGTATGACAGGTTTTAAGCCAATTAGGTGTTTGTTAGTGATGGGGTTCTGTGGGACATTAAGGAACAAAGAGGGGTTCTGCAACTTAACAAGAATAGGGGAATGGTACATAGCAATGGAGGGAGAAGTGTCCTGTACCATGGGATTAACCTTGTCTGAGGGGAAGGTGAAGGCGGAAGCCCTTGGGCCAGGTCTGGGGTGGCCTGTAACAGGAGTATTGTAGCTGGAGTTAAAGTGTTTAGGGTAAGGGTAGCTTTGAATTTGAAAAGGATGTCCCATCCCAGCAAGGGGGCTGGGCATTGAGGCATTATTAAAAATTTGTGTGTGAATTGGGTGTGATGTAGGGTGAAAGAAAGGGGTTGAGTGATCCATGGGTGGTATTTTGATCCTGTGACCCTGACTATTGTGATAGAGGATGGGGTTGTTGGTCCTGCATATTCAGGAAAAGTAGGGTACATGGCCTCTGTATCAATGACAAAAGAGATCTTCTTAACTGCTATGAGGATAATTACCCTGGGCTCATGCATGGTGAACTCTGTGGGGGTCTTGGGCCCTGGGCATCGTCAGTCCTCCTCGTGGGCAAAGCTTGAGAAGCTCTGGTAGGAATGGCCATGGAGCTAAAGGTTGTGAGTTAGGGACTGGGCCACTCTCTGGTGAGTGGGACAGTCAACCCCCCAATGATTTGGCTGTTCGTGCTGAGGACAGGGCCTGGGAGGAAGCCCAAGGTTAGGACAGGCCCATGCCCCATGGCCCAGTTGGCCACATTTGAAGCAGGTTCCAGGCAGCTTGCCCCTTGAGGTAAGCAGCTTTGGAGTGTGTGAGGCACTGATGTTTGGCCTGATATCTTTTGTATCAATCCTTCTTCTCCTCCTCCTCCCTATTGTTAAAAACCTTGAAAGCTGCATTGAGGAGGTCTTGTTGGGTCATATTTGGACCATCCTCAAGTTTTTTTAGTTCTTTTTTTGAATGTCAGTGGCTAATTGGTTAAGGAAATGAGAGTGTAAGAGAGCCATGCCTGCAGGGGAGTTTGGGTCTATGCGTGTGTATTAATACAAAACCTCAGAGAGACAGGTTAGTAACTCACTGGGATTTTTGGTGGGTCTTTGTGTGATGTCTCTAAGCTTGTCATAATTGACCAACTTGTGAGAAGCCTTTTGTAGGCCATGAAGTAGGAGTGTGATCATATCATCCCGGAGATTCCAATCCCCGTGGCTGGCCTGGTAGTCTCAATTGGGTCCATGTGAGGGACGGCAATGGCTTTCATGGGCCGTCTGTTATTTGAGCATGTACCTCATCTGCCTGTTATTGGATTGTTATCCAGACCTGCTCTCTGTCTCAGGGGATAAAGTAGTAGGGAGAATCACAAAAATATCATGCCAGGTGAGAGTGTAAGACTGGGTGAGATATCTGAATTCCTTAAGATATATGTCCATGTTGGACTGGAAAGATCCCAGTCATTTTTTGATTTGGGAGAGATCAGAAAGAGAAAAGGGGATATGGACTCAGACAATTCCTTCCATCCCTGCCACTTCACGGGGGGCTGGGGGGTTATAGAGGAGCTGGAACTGAGGCAGGGTTGTCACCTGATGAAGGGGAAGAAGGAGACGGGTTGGGTGGCTGAGGATGAAGAGAGGAAAAGGTGAAGGGGCTGGTGTAGGATCTGAAGTATAAGGAGGTGGTCAGGGAGCAGAGTGGTCTGATGGATCAAAAGATTAATCTGAGTCCAGAAGGGGAAGTTAGGCATGAGATAGAATTTGAGATGTAGGACAGTTTTGACAGAGAGAAGGACATGATCAGAGATAGAAGAAGGCTTGATCATAAGGAATCTCCTCAGTTCTGCCACTTCGGTGACAAAAGTTGTCTAGGTCTCTGAGAGGATCCAAATTGAAAGTGCTATTTTCTGGCCACTGGGATCCATTGTCTAGTTTGTACTTAGGCCAAACCCGATTGCAGTAGAAAATTTGGGTTTTAATGTCTCCCTGGAGGCTGCAAGATTGTCCAGGAGATAGCTCAGAGGCACAGAGCATGGAGGCTTGGAGACAGCCCAGAGCTGTAGAGCATGGAGGTTTGGATTGTGAGGATCCCATGTGAAGGGTTAGAAAGGAAACGGGCAGTTCTAGTAGAAAAAGAGTGCCGACAAGGAGCATCCTTGTTGCTGTACACCTTCTTTTCCGATTGCAGTAGTGAGAGGAGCCATCAACCAGCTAGAGGACAGTCCTACAATAGCTGGGGGGCATAAGCCAGGCCTGGTCCTCAGGAAGTAGACAGTATCATAGAAAGTAGTCAGGGGAACCCATAGAAGTAGGAAAGACCCACTGATTCACCCTGAACTGAGGCCAATGTTGGATGTGCTTGTCTTAAAGTGGCAAGAGGAGAGAGTCCCAGGAGGGACTGGGAAGGGACTTCTGGGCCAATCAACCCAAGAGAGGGGATCATCTGAAGGTCTCAGCCAGGACTCTTCCTGAGTTTTGGCACCAAAATGGAAGAAAGTGAGCCGAAATGCTGGGTACCAATCAAGCTTTATTAAAGGAAAAGAATCTGCTGGGTTGCGCTCAAAATGGAGAGCAGCAGCCAGGGCTGCCCTCAAAGTGGAGAGCAGCAGCCAGGGCTGCCCTCAAAGTGGAAAGCAGCAGCCAGGACTGCCCTCAAAGTGGAAAGCAGCACAAGGCATCAGGGTTGGAGGGCTTATATCTGTTGTAGAGTGCCACAGCTGGCTGATGCAATCAAGGAGGGACATTATGATAATACAGAAGCTCCACCTGGCTGATACAACCCAGGTGGAAAATTGTGCCCACGCAGAAGCAAAAGGATTTCTATTTCACAGAAGTCATGAGGCATCTCGTAAAATTGGGGGGGGGGGTGTTCACAGCCATTTTGTGCTTGGCTTTTCCTAAAATGGCACCAGTCATATTCAGAACCTATCAAAAACTTTGAACAAAAATAAATTGGAATAGAAATTCTTAAAACAAATGGTGTCAACTTTCTATTTGGAGCTTCATCCAGTATCACTTATAAAATTCTTAATGTAGGGCCGGCCCGGTGGCTCACTCGGGAGAGTGCGGTGCTGATAACACCAAGGCCCCGGGTTCGGATCCCATATAGGGATGGCTGGTTCGCTCACTGGCTGGGCGTGGTGCTGACAACACCAAGTCAAGGGTTAAGATCCCCTTACGGGTCATCTTTAAAGAAAAAAAAAAAAAGAAAGAAAAAAATTCTTAATGTAGCATTCAAGTTGTTTTATGATTTGGTCCTAATCTACCATGTCAGTTGACACTTCTAGTACTCTATTAATACTCTATATTTAGAGACCTCAGTTTTAAATTTCCACAGGGTCAGCATATAATGTAATATGTGAAGCATGCCGTGTTTGTTTCATATGGTGAGTTAGTATGTGTTAAAGGCAAATAAAAAATACTTTTTACTTCCCTAAAGTAATATGTCTTTTATTTTTTCTTATTTATATTTCTTTTTATATGAGGACACTGATACAAGATAAACATCAATTTTCTCTTCACTTTAGTGTTTGAAAAAGAAAAGTAAAGAGATCAGCACAAATTTGACCATAAATGGCAATGGCTCCAAGCTTGATTATTGGGAGCAAAAGAGAATATTGGAGACTATATTAAACATAAGAATACATGCTTAATATAAAAGATACATGTGCTACTGGGATCCAGGTAATTTTTGTCATGAGATAGTAGTTTATATCTGATGTTACACATTCTTCAAAACCTTAGGCATATCTAGACATCTAACTTGGAGTGGAAGGTAGTGATTTTAGTGGTGCAGGCATATAGAATAAGGCAATCAACAAAGCAGACAAAAAGCCTTGCCCTCATAGAGCTTCTATTCTACTGGAGAAAAGTACCAGCAATATACATATTAGATGAGTCAACTATATAATACTTTAAAATATGATAACTGCTATGAATAAAGATTAAGGCACCATAAAGGAGATAGAGGATAATGGGTAGGGTTTTAATTTTAAATAGCATAGTCAGTGTGATAATGATTCACAGGACATGAAGGAAGAAGCCATGCTGACATCTGGAGACTAGAGCTGCAGGCAGAAGAAGCTCGTAGTGTAAAAGATGATATAGTTAAGGAAGGGCCAGGAAGTCAAAGTGACTACAACAAAATGAGAGCAATAGGCAATGAGATCAGAGAAGTAAGGCTATAGTGAGGGCAATCTTACAGGTTCCTGTTCAGAACTGTAAGCAATTTAGTTTGTTTCTCAATGAAATAGGGATCCAGTGAGGAAGGTAATTTTTTTTTTCATGTGGAATCTCAAGCTTTTGAAAGTTGGCGACTATCCTTTACTTTTTTCTTTTTTTTTAAACATTGAGTTTCAATCTGAACATGGTTATGTGCACCCAAATTCATATGAGTGCTAGTTTGTGATTTCTGCTACTGAAATGTCTTTTATTGTCTCATTTTTTATAATTATGCTTTACATTTAAAATATTCTTTGTTTTGCATTTAAAATATTTTATCTCAATATCTTAAACTGAACTGTTACATAACCTATTTCTACTGTTCAATTCATTTAGAATATTCCCCAGCTCTACCTGCTGTGCCCTAACATTTCCTTCCTGCCATTTCATGCATCCTGGAGCCAAACCTTGCTCTTCTGTGTGACTTTGACTCCTGATTAGACTGCTAATAACTGTCCTTTACCCTGCTTACTTGAGTGGAGCATGCTCACCAATATCAAATCAATGTGTGTGCACTGTCAGAGTGAGCATCTTCTCCTGACACTTCTTGGGCTTTCTGATTCCTTCTGTTATAAATGTGGACTTTCCAATCAAGTCCTCACAGATTTGACACTGCTGTGTGAAGAAAAGGAAATTAATCCACCCTGTTCCATTTCAAACTTCTACTGATCAAAAGCTGACAGAAAGAAATATTTTTAAACAAAGGGCAATAGAGGTAGCTTTGGAATAGTTCATTGTTGGCGGCAATGTTATATATTTTTTCCATTTACAGAATTTTGGCTGTGGAAAATGGAACAGCTACACATTTAGATGGGACACTTTTGTTAAGTAATGAGATTTTAGAATTTAAATGAGAGAGACACTTAAGTACTCTTAGTTCTAAATTTTCAAGTTAAATGGTCAAAACAGTCGGCACTTCTATAGCATTACTGAGAGCAATAAACTCGCCCCAGGCCATTACAGACAGAGCTAGTGTCTTCAAATTTTGACTAATAATTTATTTTGCTATTCATAAGACAACACCTCGTTGTCAATTAACATGAAAAAATTTCTACAAGGAATTCGATTAAATGAAACATTTTGTATTGAGTATTTACTAAATAAGTCTTTTTAATATAAGTATTCTGAGGATAAATAATAGTGGATTTTACCTTTGTGGAAATGAGATCCTAATGATTTTGATATGAGCTATAGTCTAAAGGAAACCCTTCCTCAGCATGAAGCAGTTTGTTTTTCTCTAAAAGAAACACCACATAGCAGATGAATGACAAATCATTATGTAATATGTGAATTAAAGAAATAATATAATGAATATTTTTACTAAAGCTTCAATTTTTGTCAAATAGAATTTTTTCTATAGAATCTTTAAATAAATTTCATAGAGATTTATTTTATTATTTTTTTAAATTGAAACAATTGATTATACATATTTGTGGGGTACAGAGTTGACTATCGGAATTTGTAAACAAAATGTGACGATCAAATCAGGATTATTAACATATTAATCATTATAAAATGTAATCATTCTTTGTGTCCAATAAAGTCTATGTCATTACGAACATTATTTCACTATAAGAACAATAGATATTCTGGAGTCATTTACTTTGTAATCAGGAGAGATTTTATGGAAACAGAAAAGATTTAACAAAATGATGACAAGAAATCATACTTAAATGTGTTCAACAGATAATATATGAGGACACAGAAATTTTTAAAAATAGACAAACATTCTGAAATGCTTTCATCACTGCTTTTGTGCGATTTCTTTTCTGATTATTTAAAATATTAGCCATTACTTTGTTTTATTATTGCTATTTATTTTTATGCACACAGACTAATAGGTTTACACTTAGAAGAGAAGATGGCTACTCCAATCACTATGTTACATTAAGTGAAGCCATGCAATTTTAGGTTATGCTGACATGCAAAATCTCATGATTGTAAAAACGAATCCTAGTAGCAATGAATTGTATTACTATCAAGAAATAATGCCAGATGACTATTCACCAGGAAAAGGCTACTCCAATCACTATGTTACATTAAGTGAAGCCATGCAATTTTAGGTTATGCTGACATGTAAATCTCATGATTATAAAAACGAATCCTAGTAGCAATGAATTGTATTACTATCAAGAAATAATGCCAGATGACTATTCACCAGGAAAGTTTATTTTTCCAGGAAAAGAAATCTGATTTAATTATTATAGCTGTTCAAATCACAAAGATCTCTTTTCTTTAAGTACCATATTAGTGTAAGAGGTCTTCATTTTGGCAGGATGTTAGACTTTTCTCTAGCTTTTGTTTTAACAAGGCGAAAAAGAATAACTTGGTAAGAATGCTTACAACTTGTACATCCCATGTGTAACTCTCCTATGCTTTTAATTTTTCTCAAATCACGTCTTTATTTATTATTCATTTATTTACCGTAACATTGATTTGTTAACTTACTCATTCCACAGATATCTCATTTGTGACACGGGAACTCAATGTACCTGGATCAAGAGTTGAGAAAAATTTTAAGCACAGAGTAGTACAAACTCATGATTTATTCTTGTATTTATTAATACACACACTTTTGATTATTTTTGCCACATTAACTTTGCTTGCTAAAGATTTCTCAAATTTACCCAAATATAAGGAATTATACTCTTTTTGATCTAATATATTCGTGTTTTGAAGCTACAGCTTGTCTTGAACACCTTGTTAAATTTCAAGTAATTTATGAAATACTTATTAATTGCAAAGTATTATATTAGATATTGAGAAATGCATTACCTGCCTATGGTATTTAGTTGCTTTAAATATATAAATGCATTTAATCTTCACAATGATCTTCTGAATTTGTAATTGCTTTCAAAACTTTCAGATAAGAAAACAGGTGTGAGTTGATAAATGATTTGCTCAAAGTCATCAAGGTACTCAGGACAAGAGTCTGGTCATTTCTATCATTCGGTCCAATCTCTGAGCAAAATGTACTCAATTTCTTTTTTTTTTTCTTTTTTTCTCAATTTTTTTTTTGCTTTTTTTAAAAAACAGACTTATGTAGTATCTTATTTTGAAAACTAAATTTTTTAGTTTGATATTAAAATTAATTACAGGTCAGTATTTTCATATCAATGTAAAAATAGCTAATGCACATGCCCTATCTTAAATAAAAAAAAAAAAAAAGAATATTTTATTTTGCAGGATGTGAAAAACTAATAATTGTTAGGATATTGCTGTTTTTTTTAATATATGGTATATCTTGGCTTTAAAAATACATTTCATCTCAGCTTAGTATGAAGCTATAAAGAAAATATGTTTATGTTTCTGCACAGTTAGGGCTTTGTAAGCAAATCTTATGGAACCTTCAGACCTAGGCTTAAAGACAAGGCTTAGAAGTTGATTTCTAACTTATTAGATAATAAGAAAGATAGATTTACTTCTTCAGAGATATGTGTTTACATTTCAAAGCAGCGGTGTGACCTGGGACCGGTAAACATTCCCTGGTCTGTAAAGTAGGAGGGTTAAATTAAAGCCTTATTGAGCACCCAGGATCCTACTCCTTACATTTTCAAAAAAAATCTCTGGAGGGAATTGGAGACAGCTGTCTCACTTTCCAAATAAATGTCCAGATTTATTTATCATATTCCCTCACCTGTAATACAGACCTGTATGTGTGGAGTTGACTTGTGTTTTTTATTGTGTCACTCCAGTGGTAAGAATTGAATAGAAGAATCATCTAGTTATTATTTGTTGTAAGTAAATAATAATAATTACTCTGCTCCAAAAACTTTGTGCATGTAATTTGGGTGATATTAATAGATATTGATGTTACATAGCAAACATCTAGTGTGAAAAATGCTCTCTATGTTAATATATTAAATTGGAAATTATGTTCTTGTAAGTAAATATTACTTAATAGTAATACTAGTGATTAAGTATTACTAGTTGTGTTATCTTGCATAGTTTTTGTTCTTGTTGTTGTTTTATTTGAACTTTCTTGTGCTTTAGTAGTTTCAAAAGATGGTCATTTTTACAGTGCCATAGTGAGGGTTACATTAAGGAGAATTTGTTTAAAAAATTGTTTTAATTTCTAAGAAACTATAAATAGAGAAGGAAATATGATAATGCTTATCATGATCTGATGATAGATAATAAGTTGAAATTATTTGGTAAATTATTTCAATATATTCAAAAAGCTTAATGCAGACAAATAAGATATTTGAGGTTGTTCTTGTTTTTTTTCTTTTTTGTCCTTCCTTGGAGATATAAATTCCTGAAGTTGAGGAGTGCATATATGAAACTGCTAAATTATTGCCAAACAAAAAGAATGTACATGATAAGCAATCCATAAATGTCTCAGTATGTTGTCTATCATCATGTGATGATCAGATAAGGCAGGAAGAAACAAGGAAGAGAGTGAAGACTCTTTTCAAATGATACATTGAGCAGAGTGATAGAAAAAGTCAGTTGCAAAGGCTGGTGTGAGAGAAAAACACACCAGCCAAAAGTAGGCTGGATTAAGTTACTACATATATAATCAGATTTCAGGGTTTTGTGGTTCTGGAAGGTTTAAGAAACTATTGTATCATAGGCACATGGTTTATACTGACATGACAGAATTATTTGTAGCTTCCTAGGCTGAAAATTAATTCTAATCATAAACACATTTGTCCACTAGAAGTGACAGCCCCTAAATTAGAGATAGCATAGATAAACCAACAAAGTCTATAAGCATAGAAATACTGCATCAGTGGATTCAGTGTTTATCTGTTCAAAGCAGTGATGTGTTTGGAACAAAATCCTCAAGACCTAAACTTTCAGGGATGACTGTTTCATTGGGATTCATATTCTCGTGTGCTGAATGCTTAATTTGCTTTTATAAGTGTGGTCTCTTGATTCTTAGTTTGGGTGTTGCATGGCAATATTTTTTATTTCAATATCTTACCCCAAAAAATCTAGTTTCAAAGAAGTGTTCTCAGAGAACTACATCATATCATCATCGTAAATGTCACGATATGTGAATAAAAACAATTGGACAAGGTATGCTTAAATGCAACTCTGTTTAGATAGTAATAATAATTGACAATAAATTGGGTCAATAGTAATGACAAAAAATCAAGTGCTATCTGTAATGCCATAGATACATTATCATTATCTTTCCTTTTTTAAAATATTTGTGTTCTTATCCTACTTCAGAGTTGAGGAAACTGAGCTTTTAAGGGTTTTATCTCGGACCATACAATTAGTAAATAATGGTGATAAAATTTTAATTCAAATATTTCTATCTAGCTCCAGGCCTATAATATTTTCCCAACATTGTGCTGCTTCCTTATATTCTCAACCAGAGCACAAATAAATGGTGATGTTTTAATTTGCTGCTCCCACAACTAACAAATTATAGCATAGTATCTCTCTGAAAAATGCCTTACTAACCTATGCATTGCTTATAAAAACATAGAAAAAAATTAGATAATGGAACAAAGAAATCACATAATGGAACTCAAAAATAGAACTGAAATACTTCATCTTTTTATGTAGACTGAAATGAAAGCAATGGTTTTGAAAGATGATAAGTAGAAATAATTTGTGACGTATCAGATTATTTTTCTGTTACACAGTGAATCCCTTATTTTAAAAGAAATATTTACTCATTTCATGAAATAGTTTTTATTAATAAAATATAGATCTCAGAATGGAAGGATAATTGTATGTATTTGGTATTTAAGTATGTTGTACTATAGTAAATGTGCCATTAATTCAATTAGTTTAGTATAAGAACTGTCAAGGATTTATTTTCTTCGATATTTGGGCCTGCAATATCAGGCTCATAAAAATGTACAGGAAAATATCCTTGAAAAACATTACTTCTGCTGAGATAAGGGATTCCAAACCTTGGACCCACAGGAGTCCTTTACATTTCAAAAGAAAAGCATCATGTTTACAGGGGTTTGTTTCCTTGCTATTTTGCCTTGTAGCAACATTTATCTAAAGGATTTAAGACCTAGAACCATAGCGTCATAGCCAGTTTACAGTCATTCCTCCAGGTTAGCAGCAGCATGTCTGACTATATTCCACAGCTCTCAGTGGGATCTTTCAGTAAGTGGAAAACTCTGTTCAGAAGCTGATTATTCATCATACCTTGCTCTGGCTGCATCCTGTCACCTCCAAGACATGGATAAACTCTTTTTTAACTGAGTGATTAGGAAAAAGAGAAAATTAAACAGAAGGGAGTGTGAAGAGGATAGGGGTAAAGGCAAAAAAGAAGAAAATGTTTTTGGTGCTGCAGCTGTGCTCTGTGAAGTTTATTTTTCCCCAAACACTCAGCTGCGCATCAGGCTGCTCAATATTTTTAGTGGAAAGTATGAACTCACTTATTGATTTAATTAAAGAGAGTTGAGATAAAGTTCAGTTATGTAGACGAAAAATAATCACAGGAGAGATTCAGTTTAAGGAAAAATGTGTGTCAAAGAGACCACAAAAGGGAATCTGCATAAGGATTAGTTAGAAGACTGTTTAAAATGGGAGGCTGATGGATTAACAAGAGAGAATTCATATTCATTGCACAGTTGCCTAAAATCTTAAGCGTTTCATAATGTAAGAAAAAAAAAAACTTTTTGAAAGTACAATAAATGATTTTCCCCGATTGGTGGTTCCTTGCCTCTCCTTATGTTAGACTCCTTAATAAGAAATTCAATTATGTTTCAGTTTTCTTCTTCAAGGTAACAGAGATTATGGCTCCTGCATTATAAGGTTATAAAATATCAATGTCATATGGTAACATAAATTTCTGTGGTGCAGGAACTATTGTTCTCTTAATACAAAATAATTTAAATAAAGATTTGTATTTTTGGTATGATATGGCACAAATTAAGTGTTTGATGCAACACAGTGCTGCAGTTATGTACTGTTAGAAATCCATATTTTTAATTCTCTGACTTGGGTGAGGTGATTTGATTTTTTTAAAAAAAAAAGAAAAAAGTAATATAATTGGAAAGAAAACTTTTAGTCAGACTGGCATTTATTCATATCATAGCTCTAGCACTTATTATTTGTGATCATGTGGAAATTACTCACACTCCAGGTTTAATTTTTATCTTAAAATGGATACTAAATAGAACCTATCCCTCAGGGTCCTTTTGAGAGATAAATGAGACAATGCTTATAAAGGATCTTGCACCAAGGCTGGCAAGAATATATACTTAACTAAACATTTATAATCACAGTATCCATTAACGTTATTATTTTAAACCCTAGTACCATTTGTCTGACACACTCTTTATCTCTAGCCCTCGTCTCTCCCTTGAGCTATTGACTTCTATATCCAACCATCTTTTCAACATGTCCACTTAGGTATAAAATGCACAATTCATATCAAATATATCTAAAACACTAAATTCCCACTTCTGCCCAATCTCCTGCTCCTTCCTTCTTCCCATCTTGCTGAACAGTGCCACCACTCCATATTGCTGACACCAAAAACCTGAGTGATCCTTGATCTTTCTCTTTTTCTCGTTATCCATATCAAATCCATCAGCAAATCCTGTTAGCTCTGGTTCTGGAGTATAGCCTGTATTAAATCACTCTATTTCAGTGAAGAAACTGTAGACCAGTTCTCTATTATGTTGACTTATACAACAGCTTTATAACTGGTATCTTTCTTCCCAGCTTTTCACAACCACATTTTATTCTTAACGGAGAAGCCAGAGAACTTTCTCAAATGTGCATCTGATTGTGTCACTGTCCTTCCTAACCCTCTTCATTGGTGTCCAATTGCAATTATATGGACTTCCTAAACATTCATTATGATCAAGAAGACCAACCATTGTATGTCTGCCTCCTCCATTACATCATCTTCTAGACTTGCTCCCTCGATCACTGGGTTCCAATCACAGGAGCCTTCCTCCCCTCCCTTTATTTTCCATATCCTAAACATTCATTATGATCAAGAAGACCAACCATTGTATGTCTGCCTCCTCCATTACATCGTCTTCTAGACTTGCTCCCTCGATCACTGGGTTCCAATCACAGGAGCCTTCCTCCCCTCCCTTTATTTTCCATATTGCTCACTTCTTCTTTGCTTAAGTAATAATATCTAATGTATATTGGATGCTAAATATGTTCCAGACACTGCTCTAAACATTTGCATGATTTAATTTATTTAATCTTCACAACAACCCAATAAGGTCGCTATTATTATTAGCAACATTTTATGTAAAATGAAATTGAGGCATGGAGGGGTTAACAATTCATCCAAGAGCACAAAGTTAGGAAATGACAAACTCTGAATTCAAAACCTGGACATTGATTTCCGAAGTCTACATTCTTCACTTTCTCCACACGCAGTATCACAGTTCATGTTTATTTTTTCAGACACTTGGTGTGCTTCTACTCTCCATTCTTGCAATTTGTAGTAATTTGTATTCTTAATATATTGTAGCAAAATTACTCTGATTTTGCTCTTGCTCTTCAAGGTTGTCTAGACTATTTGGCTCTTTGGATTTCCATGTAAATTTGAGAATCAGCTTGTCAAATTTGACCAAAATTGCTTAGGTTTAGCT
>NW_007733207.1:106812-107547 GCF_000696425.1 Galeopterus variegatus
TTACTCTGATTTTGCTCTTGCTCTTCAAGGTTGTCTAGACTATTTGGCTCTTTGGATTTCCATGTAAATTTGAGAATCAGCTTGTCAAATTTGACCAAAATTGCTTAGGTTTAGCTAGGATTGCAATGAATCTATGCTCAATTAGGAGAGAATTGAGATTCTTACTATATTGAATTTTTCAAAGCATGAACGTGCTATATTTCTCTTTTATTTATTTGGGTCTTACAATATTTCTCTCAAAAGTAATTTATAGTTTTTGATATAGAAATCTTGCATACCTTTTGTTAGATGTATTTCCAAGCATTTGATAGTTCCGATGTTACATTTTTTAATATTTGATTTCCTATTATTGATAGAAATACAATTTTTGTGTATACTGCTTATGTATTAAATATTTTGATAAATTCACTTATTAATTCAAATAATGTTGATATGGTTTATATCTACAGTTATTTATTTATTTGTCAATTTATTCCTGACGGTAAACATGAGATTTTTGGATCAGAGGCAAGTGATAACATACTCATAAAATATCTCTTGGTACCAGTTCTTCACGCACCATTTTCCCCTATAGGGTGGCCAGGTGAAAGCTGTATAAACCCTACATATATAAGGTGGGCCTACTCTACAAGAGAGAAACCCCAGAATTATGATTTTGGAGCTTACATATGGTAGCTTCTATAGCTATAACTCCTCTCTTCCAGAGAGGGTGAGAGAGGAAGTAAAAAAGAAGGA
>NW_007733207.1:107956-108819 GCF_000696425.1 Galeopterus variegatus
CAGAATCTTTCTGGGGTGAGGAAGGGAATGTCTCTTATCCAATTAACATTTGCAATATAAATTAATGGCTCTGGGGAGGTAACATAGTAAATTTGTCTGGGTTTGTTCACTATTTCTAACTCCCAAGGCTTATCTGCCTTTCAATCATCTTTTTACACAAGGTTGCCAGTAATTGTTTATCTGAAAGCCCTGAACATACAGAGACTTGGAAATAGTAATATTAATAGTAATAGTAATATTACAAACCAAATGTATATCTGGCTTTTGGATTTTCTTTGTTTTCAGTCATTTTATCTGCAAATAATGACTTTTATTTCTTCTGTTCTAATCCTTATGCTTTTAAAAGTATTTTCTTTGATTACTGCACTGCTTTGGATCTACAGTACAGTGGTCCATAGAAGAAACATCCTTTTCTCATTTATGATTTCAGGGAAAAGTGTTTAATATTTACCATTACATATGATGTTTGCTATAATAATTTTGTAGTTATTTTTACATGATTCTATGAATTTTCTTCTATTTTTCATTTGTTAATTTCTATATAACAAATAGGTGTTGAATTTTGTTAAATTTCTTTATCTGTTCCGTCGTATTATTATCTCAATTTTTTCTGTAAATATAATTCATATTGTTTAATTTACATTTGAATATTAAACCACCCTCAAATTCCCAGAATAAATCCCCCTTGGTCAAACTATTTTATTATTTTATATATCACCATGTTCAATTTGCTTGAAGTTTATTTATAATATTTCTATGCAAATACATGACAGAATCTGTAAAAATGTTCTTTTTCTTGATGTTCTTGTCAGTTTTTGTATCAAGGCTGTGATCACCACAGAAAACTATTTGTAGAGGGTTTC
>NW_007733207.1:108989-110023 GCF_000696425.1 Galeopterus variegatus
TTCTTGTCAGTTTTTGTATCAAGGCTGTGATCACCACAGAAAACTATTTGTAGAGGGTTTCCTCTATTACTAGATTCTGGAAGACTTTGCGTAACACTGATGCCATACTTCATTAGTACATTTGCAATTTAGAAGAATTCACCAGTGAAATCATGTAGACCGGGGTGATTTCTGTTCCTATTTTGACTTTTTTTTTTTTTTTTACTTCTTTGTGTTTGATACTGTTCTCTGTTTCTACCTTCTTCAGATACAGAGTAGATAATATTCAGACTTTCTTTTCTTTCGCTTTTATTGTGTTCATTTAAGGCTGTACATTTCCCTGAGGTTTGATTTTTTATATCTTTATTAATGTTCAAATTTTTTAATTGCTTTTTAAAAATGGGTTATTTATAAATAAAACATGGTTTATTATTGCTTAATTCCCCAGTGGTTAAAGATTTTAGAGTTTTTTGTTTGTTATTTTTACTAGTTTAATTATATTGTGNAACAGTGAACCAAATCAGTGGCTTTCAATCTGGTTACACATTAAAATTACTGAGAGACTTTTTTAAAAATGCTAGTGCCTGGCACCACTGCAGACCAATAGAAACCAATTCTCTGGAGGTGGGAACTGCGTCTGTGATTTTAGATGTTCCCAAAGTGATGAAATCACTACACAATATATATAAAAATTTGAAAACTTTCTGTATTAGTCCATTTCTGTTGTTTACAGAAGAATACCTGAAACTGGGTCATTTATAAATAATAAAATTTATTTCTTACAGTTTTGGAGGCTGGGAAGTCCATGGTGCAGGGAGCACATCAGTGAGGACCTTTTTCTTGGTGATGACTCTTCAAGGACAAAGGACGTCATATGGCAAGAATAGGCTGAGCAAGAGAAAGCTAAGCTCCTCACTAGCTCTCCTTATTAAGCCTTCATAACCATGCCCATTACCACCCATTCAACCATCAATGGATTAATCCATTCACAAGAGTATAATCCTCACAATCTAATCACCTCTTAAAGGCCTCACCTTTCAATGACTATAATAGGA
>NW_007733207.1:110354-113666 GCF_000696425.1 Galeopterus variegatus
TTTAATGAAATTATCATTTGTCTAAAAGAATCAACTCAATATAATTATTTGTTCTTTTGTAAATTTAAAATACATTTTAAAATTTAAAAATAATTCAATATGTCAATTGTATATAAGAAATATGAACATTAAAATTTGATGTGATTAACTTGCATTTACCAAAGTTCCAAGAGGTAAACTTGTCACATTGCTAGAGCTTCTGTAGATACTGCATGAAAGTACAAATGTCTCTGAAATTCAATATTACTGAGCCACTGTACTGCACATTAATAATATATTCAAGTTACACAGTATTTTTAAATTTACCAAAACATTTTCATTCATATTGCTGAAATTTGATTAAGCCTCACAATAGACCTCAGAGATTTTCAGAGCTAGTTTGGAAGAACTGGTAATTTTAGTGTTTTCCTGTGGTTTCCCAACTAAAATGTGCTAGAGTCAGAATGTAATTTGTATATGCTATATGAATAGATGCTTCCTTTATCTCTTTCTATTGACTACTGAACTGATATTTTGCTGCTGATGTTTAAGTTCATATTCATTCATTTCATCAATATTCATTAAATAGCCACTGTGTATATAAACAGATTTTATTAGTCAGTTACTGATTGTTATTTATAATATGTAATTTTATGAAAACTTAGGTTATATGCTTTTTAATAACTGGCAATTATTTCCATTTTAATAATTCTCTTTATTCTATTAAATGTTCACATGTTACTCGTGTTCTGCTAACCCATTTTTACTGTGATAATGATTAATAAGTTTTTCATGCTGTTTCTCCTTTGGTAGGATATGTAAAATAAAATATTATTGTCCTCTTCATAGGATGCTTATACATTTCCTTTTGGTTTAGATCTGTATCTTTTAAAAAGAATATGGAAAGGGAGGCATTTTTCTCTTTTTACTTGCCTCTCTTCCTTTGGAATGGCTTGGTTTGGTTTTGTGCTCGAGAATTCCTCAATTCAGGAAGAAAAAGTAGATCAGGATTTGATATATGACAAAGGAAAAGAGGAGTACTGGGCTCTTCAGGACTGTTCTGGACTTTGAATTAAATTTAAGTGATAAAAAAAGTAACAAGTTCTGCTACCTTTGGGATCCATGCATCATTCAAATTGTTTTACTAAGGTAGTAAAGCAAATTTTTAGGACGAAGACAAAGACAGGAATTAAAAGGATTCATTTTCCTTAAATAACATCTTGTATTAAGTATTTTAAAAATCTTAGGATCAGGAACAGTGAACCAAATCAGTGGCTTTCAATCTGGTTACACATTAAAATTACTGAGAGACTTTCCTAAAAATGCCAGTGCCTGGCACCACTGCAGACCAATAGAAACCAATTCTCTGGAGGTGGGAACTCTGCATCTGTGATTTTAGATGTTCCCAAAGTGATGAAATCACTACACAATATATATAAAAATTTGAAATCTTTCTGTATTAGTCCATTTCTGTTGTTTACAGAAGAATACCTGAAAATGGGTCATTTATAAATAATAAAATTTATTTCTTACAGTTTTGGAGGCTGGGAAGTCCATGGTGCAGGGAGCACATCAGTGAGGACCTTTTTCTTGGTGATGACTCTTCAAGGACAAAGGACGTCATATGGCAAGAATAGGCTGAGCAAGAGAGAGCTAAGCTCCTCACTAGCTCTCCTTATTAAGCCTTCATAACCATGCCCATTACCACCCATTCAACCATCAATGGATTAATCCATTCACAAGTGTATAATCCTCACAATCTAATCACCTCTTAAAGGCCTCACCTTTCAATGACTATAATAGGATTTCCCACCCTCTTAACACTGTTGCAATAGAGACTAAGTTTTAATGAGTTTTGGGGGGACATTCAATCCATAGTCCTCTTCCTGCCCAATAAAAATAAAACCTAACCACCTAATGCACATGGAATTCCACTGCTAATAGAAACAATGCAAAATAAATAGACCACTGGAAAAGGGCAGAATTATAAATATATATATGTGTAATTATATATATAATATTTATGTATAAAGCATATAATATTATATATCTTATATAAATGTGTATATTATATGTATATATATGTGTGTATATGTCTGAGTACTTATATGTATGTATAATATACATATAGAACAGTTTTGTACAGTTACAAGTATACATTTCTGTCTTTTCAAGACCAAAGTACATTGACAATTTAAAGAGATTTGTTACTGTTGTAACTCAAATGTCACATCACTTTTGAGGCTTATTGGGAAAAAACAAAAACATTGAAGCCATTTCTGTGTATCTTAGAGCTTTTCTGTGTATGGTAGAACTCAGATAATTGCAAAAGGCAAAGAAGGAAAGAGGCTCATTTATTCTATTCAACTACATATCAGAGCAAAACACCTAATGGTTTTGAATGGGTCTAAATTGTTCTTTGAGTTAAATGTTTTTCTAATACCTAAAAGGTAAGGGACAATTTCCTTTATTCCTTGTATGAAGTGGTTGGTACCTGCTTAAATACTTAAAAAGTCAAAATGTGAGAAAAATTAATGAAACAAGCTAGCAGGGTATTCAGAAATTTACTATGATCTCTGAAACCAAGAGTACAAAAGAAAATAGGATTTCCTTATAGAAATGGTAAACTAATGGAGAAATCAAATTTTTTTCTTTCTTAGGAGGTATAATTTAAAACAGCATGGGCTTTTTGGTAGAACTTCTTAATCTAAAACTACCTAAAAAGAATGCGGTAAAGATTTTTATCAACGCATTGATGCTATGTGACTTTGCCCCAGCAGTCTTTGAGAGATTTTGTAAAGAACTACTGCTTTCTTGCCTAGCAGCAGGATTTTCCAAACCTGCATCATTTCCTATTTAGACTTCTGTGTACTTTGGGACCAGACAATTTTAGGAGATTAGATAGCTTAACATCTAAAATAGGACAGTAAATCACCCTTCACAGTCCTTAAAAATATTTACTAACAATATAAATAGAAAATGTCTTTATGAAACAATGCTACAAAATTGTTACTGTTCTCATTTATATTGTGATGTACTGTTAAGTAAGAATTTATTTGATTGGGAATGATTCCATTGAAAATATCTCTCTGACATTCTTTCTGAAAGTTCATATTCACTGAACTATAAAATTGAAAAATAAATTTGAATGATATTTAATTCATGAGTTCACTTGTATTACATGTACTTTTCCTTAAATTTTAATTTTTGGTAAAATGTACTTTTATACTTTTCAGGGTTATTTTGAAGAAATGACACAGAAAGATATTTACATTTTAACTTTCTAACTAATTCTCACATATTTCATAGGGTTACCTGTACTTCTATCTTCCC
>NW_007733207.1:114505-121976 GCF_000696425.1 Galeopterus variegatus
TGAAAGGGGTTGTCAGATAATCCGGTGTTATCTTTGTAGCATAATTATTCTTTTTTATTTTCCTTTCCTTAAACTTTAGAATTCTACCCCAACCTCAATTCCTTTGCCCCATACTGGCAATACTTAGAATGTCCTAGACCATGACTAAGGTAAAGGATGATAAGGAGGAAAAAAGTCTCTGTTCTCATACTTTGAACATCAAAAGAAATTTTCAGAACTGGGACTTCCAGTATGGCACAGCGAGGAGCTCAGTAAATCTTCTTCCATCCTTGCATCCCTATGATGAATCCCACTTGATCATAGTGTATAATTTTTTTGGTGTGTTCCTGTGTTCTGATTGCTAATATTCTGATGAGGATTTTTGTGTTGGTGTTCATCAAGGATATTGGCCTGTAATTTTCTTCTTTGTTGTTGTTGTATCTTTGTCTGGTTTTGGTATCAGAATGATGCTGGCCTCGTAGAATGAGTTTGAGAGGATGACCTCTGTTTCAATTTTTTGGAATAGTTTGAACAAAATTGGTATTAACTTCTCTTTAAAAGTTTGATAGAATTCAGCTGTAAAGCCATCCAGTCCTGGGTTTTTCTTTGTTGGAAGATTGCTGATTACTTTTCAATCTCATTGCTTGTTATTGGTCTGCTCAGGTTTCCCATGTGTTCCTGGTTTAGTACGGACAGTTTGCATGTGTCCAGAAATTCATCCATTTCTTCGAGGTTTTCATATTTGTTGGCATACAGTTGTCTATAATAGTTTCAAATGATGCTTTGTATTTCTGTGATATTGGTTGTAATGTCTCTCTTTTCAGTTCTGATTTTTGTTATTTCGGTCTTCTCCCTTCTTCTTTTTATTTTTTTTTTCTTTAACCTAGCTTAAGATTTTTCTATTTTATTTATGTTCTCAAAAAACCAGGTTTTTGTTTCATTGATCTTTGGAATCATTTTTTTGGGTATCTATTTCATTTAATTCTGCTCTGATTTTTATTTCTTTCCATCTACTACTTTTAGNTTGTTGATCTTTGGAATCATTTTCTGGGTATATATTTCATTTAATTCTGCTCTGATTTTTATTTCTTTCCATCCACTACTTTTAGGATTGGATTGTTGTTGCTTTTCCAGTTCTTTGAGGTGCAGCATTAGGATGTTTATTTGAAGTCTTTGTACTCCTTTGATGTAAATATTTATTGCAATAAACATCCCTCTTAGTACTGCTTTTGAAGTATCCCACAGGTTGTGGTATGATGAATCTTTATTTTCATAAGTTTTAAAAAATTTTTTGGTTTCCTGTTTAATTTCTTCTTGGACCCATAGGTCATTCAGGAGCCTGTTGTTTAGTTTCCATGCATTTGTTTATTTTCCAGAGTTTCGCCTGTTATTGATTTCTAGTTTTAATCCATTGTGGTATGAAAAGATACTTGAAATGATTTCGATTTTTTAAAAATTTTCTGAGACTTGATTTGTGACCTAACATGTGGTCTGTCCTCGAGAATATTTTATGTGCTGATGAGAAGTATGTATATTCTGTAGTTGTTGTATGAAATGATCTGTAGATATCTGCCAGGTCCAGTTTGGTCTAAGGTGTATTTTATTTTTATTTTTTATTTTTTTAAGGTGTACTTTAAATCCTGTGTTTCTTAGTTAATTTGTTGCATGCAAGATCTGTCCAATGCTGAGAGAGGGTGTTCAAGTCACCCAATATTTTTGTATTAGGTTCTATCTCTTTCTTTAGATTTAAGAGTGTTCATTTTATTTGTCTGGGTACTCCAATGTAGGGTTCATATATATTTATGACTGTTACGTCTTCTAGCTGGATAGATCCCTTATCATTATACAGTGGCCTCTGCATCACTTTTTATGTTTTTTTTTTTTATGTTTTCAAGTCTATTTTATCCAATGTAAGATAGTTACTACTGTTCATTTTGGCTTCTGTTTGCATGGTGTGTATATATATATATATAATTTTTCCATCTCTTCACTTTTAGTCTCTTGATGACAGCATATACTTGGCTCCAGCTTTTTAATCAGTCAGACAAAATTTTCTGAGACTTGATTTGTGACCTAACATGTGGTCTGTCCTCGAGAATATTTTATGTGCTGATGAGAAGTATGTATATTCTATAGTTGTTGTATGAAATGATCTGTAGATATCTGCCAGGTCCAGTTTGGTCTAAGGTGTATTTTATTTTTATTTTTTATTTTTTTAAGGTGTACTTTAAATCCTGTGTTTCTTAGTTAATTTGTTGCATGCAAGATCTGTCCAATGCTGAGAGAGCGTGTTCAAGTCACCCAATATTTTTGTATTAGGTTCTATCTCTTTCTTTAGATTTAAGAGTGTTCATTTTATTTGTCTGGGTACTCCAATGTCGGGTTCATACATATTTATGACTGTTACGTCTTCTAGCTGGATAGATCCCTTATCATTATACAGTGGCCTCTGCATCACTTTTTATGTATTTTTTTTTTTTTTTATGTTTTCAAGTCTATTTTATCCATGTAAGAATAGTTACTACTGTTCATTTTGGCTTCTGTTTGCATGGTGTGTATATATATATATATAATTTTTCCATCTCTTCACTTTTAGTCTCTTGATGACAGCATATACTTGGCTCCAGCTTTTTAATCAGTCAGACTGTGTCTTTTGAATGGAGAGTTTGACCTACTTATATTGAAGGTTGTTATTGACAGGTAATGTTTTACCCCCGAAATTTTATTGCTTTTTTTTAGATGTTCTAAATATGTTTTGTTCCTTTCTTCCCCTTTTATTTTCATCTTCAGTGGTAGTTGGATTTTTGAGAAGGCATGATTTAGCTTCTCTTTCTTGTTTGCTTTTTTGTTTTAATGGTGGGTTTTACTCTTTCTTGTGTATCTGTGAATGTGATTTTTGTTGTTTTGGATTCCAGATGCAGGACTCCCTTGAGAATATCTTGCAGGGCTAGTTTTCTGGTAGTGAAATACCACAATTTTTGTTTGTCTGGGAAATACACTATTTCTCCGTTATTTTTTAAGGATAGCCTTTCTGGATATAGAATTCTTGGCTGGCAAATTTTTCTTTTAGTATTTTCAGTTTGTTTTCCCATTTTCTCCTGGCTTGTAGGATTTCATTTGAGAGTTCTGCTGTAGTCTGATGGGGTCTCCCTTATAGGTGATTTGATGCTTTTATTTTGCAGCTTTTAGAATTCTCTTTGTCTCTGAATTTTGCCAGTTTGACTACATTGTGTCTTGGAGAGGATCTTTTTGGATTGAATATATTTGGGGAACTTTGAGTTTCCTGGATCTGAAGGTCTGCATGTCTCCCTACACCTGGGAAGTTTTCTGTTTTTATGTCCTTGAATAGGTTTTCAATGCCTTTTCCTTTCTCCTCTCTTTCTGCAATACCTGTGATTCAGATGTTTGTGAGCTTGAGGTTGTCTGCTAGCTCTCTTAGATTTTCTACATTTTTTAAGGATTCTTTTTTTCATTTTTTTTTTTTTTTTTGTCCACTTGGGTTATTTCAAAAAATCCATCTTTGCGATCTGAAATTATTTCTTCTGTTTGCTCTAGCCTGCTGCTCAAGCTCTCTGTTGTATTTTTTATTTCATTGAGTGAATCCTTCAGTTTTAGGAGTTCTGCTACATTTTTTTTTTAAAGTATTAATCTCTTTGTAAATTTCCTTCTTCATATCATATGGATTTTTTTCTTGTTTCATTGTGTTCTCTTATTGAGTCTTCTCTTATCTCTTTAAGTTTTCTTAAGAATGTTGCTCGAAATTACTTTTCAGACATTTCAAGTGTTTCCTGCTCTATAGGGTCTGGTACTTGAGAATTACTGTATTCCTTCAGTGGAGTGATATCTCCTAGTTTATTTGTAATTCTGGTATTTTTTTCATTGATGTTTGGTCATCTGGTAGAGCACTTATTTCTTCTATTACTCTGGAGTTAGCTATGAGGAAAAAGACTTCCTCCTGTATTTGTAGGCTCTGCTGGTGACTCTTCTTGTGTCAATGCAGTCATGTGTGTGGAAGGCCACCTATAGGGTGGCTCTGGCTGCTATTGTGGTGGTGAACCTTCTTTGTGGTGGCAGTAGGTGTGGTGGTGGCTGCAAATAGACCACCTTGGCTTCTCCTTGGGCAGTAGAAGGGGCTTTCAAAGGCTTCAGTCTGGGCTCCTGAAGGCATGTGGGACCCCACTAACCTTGGCTTCTGCTTGGGTGGACAGTATTCTAATTTTTGATTATGGTGTTGATTGTATAAACCTAAAACTTTACTAAACGTCATTGAATTTCACATTAGTAATGGGTGTATTTAGTGGAATATAAATCATACTTAAATAAAGCTATACAACTAGGGGAAAAATACTCAAAACATTTTATTTCATAATTAAGCTTTAGAGACAATACTTTCATATAGAAGTGTTTTGGTCACCACAATCTTGTCTTTTGAGGTTTTGAAGTTTCCAGAAGACAGAGAAGGAGAGTCAGAGATACAAATGAGGTAGGCCCTGTTAGAAGTCATTGAGAAGAGACTCTTTATTCTACTAATTTCCAGGCTGATGTGCTGATTGTGGATAGATGGTGGAATAGAAGAGAATGGGAGGATGAATTAACTGAAGAAATTTGTTTTGTTTTTGTTTGTTTCTTTTCCCCTTTGAAAGCTCAATAAAATGAACAAGAAAGTTCCTTCCATTTCCCTGGTACAATCTGATTATAAAGCAGGTATGTAACAATGGATATGTGGTGTCAATCTGAAAAGGGGCCTGAAACACATTTTGAAAGTCCCCACAAACTGCAGGACTACATGGGCTGCGCACAAGTGATTTCAGTGGATGCTAGTATGCGTAGATGTTGCAGTAGGAAATCAGCAGAAATAAGGGGCAACAGTGAATGCCACCAAACATGTCAGCACGAACAGTGGATTATAGAGAACTCTGTGTCCTTCCCCAGCACCTTGGCCATGAATAATCCTCCCCAGATTTTAGCTGCAAATCTATAGCCTAGAAGAAACCATGAATTAACTTAATTGCCATTTATTCTAAAATATATAATATTAATTTCCTATAATCATGCCAGAGATCCATACCCTCCATATATTAAAATATAATATAAATAAGATACTTTTCAAAGACACAAGTAAGTACAATACATCACAAGCATGATGATACAATGAGTGATTATTTTCATGACCGTTATCTCAGGTTACATGCAAAACTACTAAATATCTCATATACATTTTCAAAAAATATGAAAATCTTCCCTTTCACGGAAATTTACCATCTCAAATGTATAAAATTAAACTGCTTTTATATTCAGGTGTTGAAAAGGTACCAAACTGTAAGAAGAACAAGTTTCCACAGTTTACTATTAACTAAACTTAAAAATAAAAAATAGTTAAAATCTCTGGGCCAATGTGTTCTTATTTTTATAAATGAGATGTGAAGCAAGATGATCCATAAGCCTCTTTTAATAATGGAATTTTATGACCATAATGTAAGCTATACACTGCTTGAAATACTTTGTGCAGCAAGATTGGACATTTAATTAATTAGTCAATTAATTAAATCAGTCAATATTGTCAAAGAGATAACTGAACTGACACTGACAGATACGTAGCTTAAATAGAATGAATTGTTATTTATATTAAATGTATTATATGCATTAAAGAATATTAAATATATTAAGGGTATATATTAATATATTAAATACATTAAAGGAGACATTTTGTGACATGATTCATAATACTATAGTCAGAGGATAAGATTTTAAATATAGGATAAACCACCTATTTTGCTGAGTGTCTCACAAGGCTATTCATGAGCAATAATCTTGTCAATAATTTAGTTCTTTCTAAAAGTATTTGCGCTATTCATGAACAGTTAAAAATAATATACATTTAGATTGTTATCATCCAGGCAAGCAATTTAAAAAAATATATACAAGGCTCTTTGCCAAGCAAGTCTCAATAAGTGTGTTCAACAATTGCCAACAAAACAAGGAGAATTACTGAAAGAGCTTACAAATGTGGGCAGAAGCTGTTGAGGCTGTAGCTACCTTTACTGTGTTCCAAACAATGAAACACAAATGAAGTAAATCTAATGAGTAGACAATTGGATTACTAGGAGAAAGCTCCTGAAAATGCAGTGATTAAGTTAGGTTAAAATAATAATAATAATAATAATAATAATAAAGTGCTGCTTTTGTACTTACTAAGACACAAAAAGGCAATTATGCAAAAAGACACTTAAAAGCTGTGCTGCTAAGAATACAGACCTAATCTTTCTTAATACCTCTTCGTTTCAAGTACCACTTTCCCAATATTTTCTTCATTTTAAATTCTCTTCAAAAATATCCCTCATGTTCACTACCATGTAGCATTTAGTGAATCTATGTTTCTGCGTGCTGTCAAACTTAAGTAATACTCCTTTCACGGCTTTAAAACTCATATGTGTTTCTTCATAAAAATTATCTGGACATGTTTCACATATCCTTTTACTATTCTTTCTTGTACATGCATAGGATTTTAGGAACACAAAGAATAGGAATTGATTTCCCTTATTTTAAACTCAATATTCTTGTGGAATTTTGGAGAGTGACAAATAAGGGCTTTGCGGTAATCTTTTTTATTCCTCACACCTTATTTATTTCTAATATCCATCACCTATCATTAGGCCTGACAAAAAAATACCTACAACCTTAGTTTTTAACAGATGCCCAGAATAAAGCTAACCAAATGAGCACTGCCATAGATTTTACTGAAACAGAAGTATACAGGTGACTATCTGAGTGTCCCTCAAATGATACTGTCTAAGAGTATGCATAGTCCACTAATTTAAGAGTCTAATACAATGCATACATGTAATTAGAAGAGAACATCTACTTATAGAGATGAATCAATTTCCACAATGAGGTATATTCACATTTAAGTCCTTATAGCTGATAGTGTCTCTCATTATGTTCTAAATTATCAGCTCATTGACTTGTTATTTACAATTAGGATTGGAATGTTGAATAATTCTCTTGTAATACATGTTCAATTTAATATACATCACTCTCTATGTAAGTTTATATAGACAGAGAGATAAAGAGATATATAATGTCTTGATTGATGGTTTTCATTAACTTTGCCCTTGAATCTTGCCTACTTTGTTGGTCAATTCACTCCCTTTTGAAGTTTTTAATTCCCCTCATTTAGCAAAGATATCAACTCGATTTAATAAATATTTTTAAATAATACTTTTTCAAAAACATTAAAAAGGTGTTTAAGGTAGATAAGTGGTTTTAATTAGTAGAAAAGTTTATTCTTTTGAAACTGCGAAAATATGTATTACCACTGAAACTTTTTAAAAACATTTCATGTAAATATCACTGATAGTGTAAAATCTGTACCATGTATTACAAATAATGGACACCTTGTTTTAGGATCTCCTTTTAAAAGTCTAGTTTTTTAAATTTATTTATTTTTATTTAGTATTATACAATATAATCAATTTTCATGGCCCTTTCTCCC
>NW_007733207.1:122777-124991 GCF_000696425.1 Galeopterus variegatus
ATGGTAATATTTCATTCTTTTTAATAGCAGAGTAGTATTCCATTCTGTAAATATACCACATTTTCCTCATCCACTCATCTGAAGATTGACAATTAGGGTGGTTCCAACTCTTGGCTCTTGTAAATAGAGCTGCAATACACATGGGAGTACAGGTTTTTCTTCGACATGATGATTTCCATTCCTTTGAGTATATACCCAGCAGTAAGATAGCTGGGTCATAAGGCAGTTCAATCTGTAGTTGTTTGAGGAAACTCCATACCGTTTTCCATAATGGCAGCACCATTTTACAGTCCCACCAACAGTGTAGGAGGGTTCCCCTTTTTCTACATCCTGTCAAGCATTTGTCATTCTCAGCCTTTTTGACAATCACCAGACTAACTGGAGTGAGATGATTATCTCAATGTTGTTTTGATTTGCATTTTCCAGATGCTGAGTGACATTTAGCATTTTTTCATGTGTCTGTTGGCCATTGTTATATCTTCCTTTGAGAAATGCCTATTCAGTTCCTTTGCCCATCTATGCCCAGTCTTACTTCTTGAAGTGTTTCCCCTCTGTTTAGTCTAGTTTTTTAAATGAAATGTTTTGGGGTATGGTTATTTCATTTAGTCACAATTAATATTGAGAAATATAAAACTGGAGTATTCCTCTCATAGTTTAGCTTAAATAGTCAATACAACAGAATGATTGGGGCACAGACAGTAGAATTAAACTACATAGTTTCCAATCAGTTACTACCATGGTGACATTGGGCAACAATTTCATAAACTCATATAGTTGTTGAACTATAATAGTTTGTAAAATACCTAGAGAGTACTTACTATATACCTAGCGCATAGCAAGCACTGTAAATTGTTTGCTATTATTTTTTCTACTTCAAATCCATACTAAAGAAAATATATTGTTTAAAGCTTGTAAAGTGAGAAAATTAAAATTAATTAAAAATTGAAATTTGAAAGCTTGAAAAACAGTCAAGTTAAAGAAAACTCAAATTGAAAGATGAGATGATTTTCAAGGTGAAGAAGTCTAGGAATGTTAGAAAAGTGAAGTGGAAAAAAACATATAGGAGATTGCTATTAAAGATAGGGAGGGATAACAAAGATAGAATAAATGGGAAAGGCTGGGTAGACAAAGGATTATGATGAGAAGGTGGGCAAGTAATTGCAAGACTGGGTTACAAGCTAGAGAAGAGTCAAAGGATTCAAAGGTAGAAAAATAAGCAGATCAAGGAGAAATAGTCACACAGTGAAAGTAAAACGGAGGTAACTAAAGTCAGAAGATAAGAAGTTTCTCCTTTTTATTATTCAAATTACACTTGAAATGAAAGAAGCAACCCTGTATTAAAGTATAAAAAAGAAAAACAAACAAACAAAAACAAACAAGAATAACACAGTGAGCATATGCTACATTCTCCAGGTAGCAAGCTTGAAGGCCAATATGAATGAAGGAAAAAAAAGTGCAGGGGGAAAAATAAAAACATTAATACAAAAATAGGCAAAATTTATATAGGCTCTGCTGAAATATAAAGATTATAAAGCAAAATAGACCAAAAAATTAAAAGAAATCCAAAAAAAGAAAAAGAAAATTAGTTCTCCAGCAACTAGACCAAAAGGGACTTGGAAAATAAGTTTTCTACTGCAGGTGTTTGCAGGTATTCTTATAAGAAATTTTCCCTGTGATATTTAAAGTGTTTCCATTTTAGCTTTTCTCCCCCAATTTAGGGAGAGAATCTGTATTCTCTGTATTTTTTTTTCTTTCTTTTATAAGCATTTACAGTCCATGTGCTATTTTTAAATTATTTTTTTCACATATTGATAAAAATACACTTTCTTTCATTTCCACATTTCAAATAGATCAAACTACATATTTAGATAAACTGGATAGCATGAAAAAGAACCACAGGCAAGCTAATCAAAATGTTTAAGAGTTCTTTTGCTGATCATAGTTCAATTTAAATTTAAACCTATTTCTTTTTACTTTGCTCAAGATAGAAATAGAGAGTAAATAGAAAGAGACTGCTGTTGTTTTGTTTTGTTTTTCACAGCTGAAGTTCTTAATCCAAATACAGGACAGGAAGTACAGAGTAGAAAGGGATGCAACATTTATCCTGAGTTTATTTTGATTCAGCCATCTTGAGAGCTATAATTTACTCTTAGAAAAACTTTTAGAAATGTACCATCAGAACCTGAACCAACATATTTTCATATATTTATGTTA
>NW_007733207.1:125255-128855 GCF_000696425.1 Galeopterus variegatus
GGAAGTACAGAGTAGAAAGGGATGCAACATTTATCCTGAGTTTATTTTGATTCAGCCATCTCGAGAGCTATAATTTACTCTTAGAAAAACTTTTAGAAATGTACCATCAGAACCTGAACCAACATATTTTCATATATTTATGTTAAGCAAAACAAATAAAAAACAATTTTAACTGACCTCTCTGCTCTAGGTGTACTCACCCCTGGAAGACAGGACTGTGAACCTACATAGTTTACTGGTTAGTATTGATAGTTTGCTCATGAGTACTTTCTTCAGCTCTCATCAATTCAATGCTCCTAGATCATAAATACACCCCAATCCCAACCTGCTCCTACTTTTCTGATCCTGCCTTAAAATAAACCAGTGTTATATAGCTCCTAACCCTATAATGCTTCCTTCCCCTACCCCCTGCTAATTTGTCTATTTTGTCTGAAAGCAGTTGTTCTTTCTTCTTTTAAATAAGCATAATCAAGATTAGCTTTGCTTGATCAACAAATTTTCAGTTAGTCTTTTTGAGGAGTCAATATTCAAAAACTACTTTGTCTTTTTAGAAAAAGTAAGTTTTAGAGAGGGTAGATTACTTCCTTACGGTAACTGACAGATTTTGGATACTATTGTCCCCACAAAACTCATGTGGAAATCTGATCCCTAATGTGGCAGTCTTGGGAGCTGTTTGAGTCATGGAGCAGATCCCTCATGAATGGATTAATGCTCTCCCAGGGGGCCGGGGTGAGGATAGTGAGTGAGTTCTCACTTTATTAGTTCCTGTGAAAGCTGGTTGTTTAAAAAGACCCTGGCACCTTCCCTCTCTCTCTCTTGCTTCCTCTCACCATGTGATCTGCTTGTACCTGCCGGCTGCCTGCCACTTTCCCGCCACGAGTAGGAGCAGCCCGAGGCCTATGCCAGATGCAGCTCATCCAGAGTCATAAACCAAATAAACCTCTGTTCTTTGTAAATTGCCCGCCACGAGTAGGAGCAGCCCGAGGCCCATGCCAGATGCAGCTCATCCAGAGTCATAAACCAAATAAACCTCTGTTCTTTGTAAATTGCCCAGTGTCAGGTATCCTTTACAGCAACATAAAACAGACTGATACAGTAACATGTCATTTTTTTTAGATAAATGTCAACATACCTAAACACATCTTTCTTAAGATTAATTTCTTTCTGAACTATTACTATTACTTTTCTTTCCTATTATTTCAAGGAAAAATCCCATTTTTTTCACACCAACATTCACTTTATCTATTTTTTTCTAATAGCACGATTGCAACAAATCACTGTATGGTATGCGTATATACTTTTTGCATTTCTGATTATATTTTTTGATGCTAAATTCCTAGAGTGGAATTACAATGTAAAGTAAAAAAGTTTTTTCAATTTTAAAAGTTATCAGAATCCTCCAAAATGATTGTGCCAATTTGTACTATGAATACAAGTGTATGACAAAGCTATTTTACCATATTCTCACCGTCTTCTTTAACATGTATTAATATTTACCGTTTGTTGGCTCAATTAGTATCTTTTTTTCACTTTGCTATAAACTACTAGTTTAATTATTAGTAAATAACTTTTTAAAATTATTTTTGTCATCTATATCTCACACACTTGCCATTTTTGTCATTGTTTTCAAATGATAGGAAATTAATTTTATCCACCAAATTGTTAAAGTTATTATGTGATAATCTTATTAATCTTTTATTTAGTATTCTTTTGGAATTTTTTAACTCATATTTATATATTCAACATTTTATATGATCACAGTTACATCTTTTGCTTTTATATTTTATAGTTTTCTGTACATGGAAAACAACTAACTAGGTAACTACTTCATTTCATAATTTCATATTGTTTGAATTACTGCCACTACTTATATATAATTCCTTAATCTTGATTAAATTTGCTATGTTTTTTTAATAAAAAGATGTAAAACATTTCATGGAACAATTTGTTAAGCATTTATGTGTATTATTTTACTTCATTCTCAAAACAACTTGATGTTTTTTGTTTTTATTTTTTGGTAATATTAACATCTCTAGATCGACAAACTGGGACTCTGAGAGTTTCAATAATTTGTGAAAGTTCAGACAGTACGTAAACAGCAGATCTGAAGCTTGAACCCAGGTCATCATCCTATTTTCATCTCCCCTTCATAGTAATATTTCTCAAGTAACTTATATATCTTCCGTTTGTCTGTTGTCTATCCATATACAGAGTCCACTTTTTGTAATAACACCAACTAGATTTAGTGGCAAATTTCACAAAAATGAATACTATACTAGTTCTCTTGCAATATTCACATTTTGCTTAAACATTTTCAATCCTTTGGTCTCAAAATTAAATCCAAACTCCTAATTATAAACTTTAAGGCTCTAAATAATCTTACTTTCACTAATTTCTAAAACCTTATCTTTTATTATTCCTGCCTTTCTTAAAACAAGCCAAATCCCTTACTCCTTATAAGTTTTTGCACTGTTTTTCCCTTTATGTAGAATATTTTTCACACCCATCATCAATAACCACTTTATTCGTATTCTATGAGTCTCCACTCAAATGGCACAAATGACTGCTTTATTTAAGGTGGCTTTGCCTGTTTTTTTGATCATAACATTTTTATTTCCCTTTATTGAATTATTTACAGTCTGGAATCATTGTTGATTATAATCTAATGAGGTGGGGATGTTGTCTATTTTGCTCAAAGTTTTATGCCCAGTATCTACCACAATGCACCTTAGGAAGAACAGAGCTCAGCTCAATAAATATTTATTAAATGGGATCTCATGAGTAAATGGTACATAAGTGCTAAGATACTTTCTCCCCATCTTTTGTGAATCTGACAGAACAGTTGCTAAAGATTACATTCATGGCATGAAGTGGTCTGGCAGAAGCAGCACACTTCTTTTACACTTCAACATGAATTTTAAAGTTACATTTTTATTACGTGTTACGCATGAGCACATTCCTGAAATAAAACTTCAAATAATATATATGTTTACAGAGTAACATAAAAATTCCTATTTTTCCTCCTTATGTTTCTTCCTTATTCCTGAGATAACAAGATTTAACCAAGTAGTATGAATCATTTCAGTCCACTTTCTATTTATTTTCATCCATAAACATGTACATATAGTACTCATATGTTTTAAACATATTTAAAACATGAAAAATACAGTGTATTTAGTTTAATAACATATCAAGAGGCTATGCATTTATTTACCTTATTACTTTTGACGACTTTGTAAAAGTGTAAAAGTTTATATTATAATGTGGTGGTATTCAGATAATATTTTAAAAACCACACCATTAATGGGACTTTTGGTATTACCATTTACTGTGTGTGTTGCTTTTTTTTTTTTCCTACTATGAAAAAATGAAATGATCTTTGGATCATAATCATAAGAGTTTAGGCACAGGCATATATTTGCTGTTTTTGTTGTTGCTGGTGGTGGGGGTGGTTTGTTTTTGCTAGATTCCTACAAGCCTACTATGAAAAAATGAAATGATCTTTGGATCATAATCATAAGAGTTTAGGCACAGGCATGTATTTGCTGTTTTTGTTGTTGCTGGTGGTGGGGGTGGTTTGTTTTTGCTAGATTCCTACAA
>NW_007733207.1:129025-131231 GCF_000696425.1 Galeopterus variegatus
TATTTGCTGTTTTTGTTGTTGCTGGTGGTGGGGGTGGTTTGTTTTTGCTAGATTCCTACAAGAATAATTGTCGAATTACTGGCTTCTAAAGTGAAGAAAATCGGTACTTTTCACTATGGTAGAGAACCTGTCACTTCTCTATGGTATTTCTAGGAACTGAAGCCACAAAATTCTATTTGTCTTAGTACATCAGATTCTCTGACTTTCTTCTCAGGCTTTTTTTTTTTTTTCTTCTGTCTTTTCTCTCAGTCTGTTTTTCTTTTTCTGCTTTATAGGTGTGCATTCTTATGAGAATAATTTCAGTAATCTGGACTTTCAATATTGTAATATTTGCCATGGCCATTATCTAGTAAAGATATTAGAAACATATGGGAACATCATCCCAAAATATATTAGAAATATTAGATAAATTTTAGTCAATAGAAATAGAAATTGACAAAAAAAGATAATAGAATCACGAAAGACATTAGAAGCTTTGTAAATATTTTCAAGGATAAAAAAGCTTATAATGAGAAGAGAAATGGAAATATAATATGAAACCAATTGGAACATCTAGAGCTGAAATATTTATATTTAAAATTAATCAAAAATAATTGAGTAGTATTAAGAGCAGATGAGATATAAACACAAGATAATAAAACACCTCCAAATTGAAGCACAGAATAAAAAAATATACTGGAAAAATAAACAGATACTTATTAACTTTTGGGGTCATTTAAAATTGTTTAATATTTTAGTAATTGGAGTCTCAAAAGAATATAAACAGCAGAGTAGAAAAGGTCAAATATTTTTCAAATTTGAGGAAAATTAATTGTTGCCACATCTAGAAAATTCAAAGCATCTCAAATAAGATTTAAGTAAGAATGAAGGAAAGAAAGAAATAATGGAAAAAGGGAGGAAGGAAGGAAGGAGAAATGGAAAGAAAGAAAGAGAGGAAGAGGGAAAAGAAAGAAAGAAAACTATACCGTGGCACATCATAACTAAATTTTTGGAAACTGGAGATAAAGAAGTATTGAAGAAAAGTCTTCAAAAGAAATGAAAACAATACCAGCTGGAATTACAAATCTATGCTATTAATTGAAGAACATTGGAATTATAAATATGTGGTTAGATGTAAAAGTACATTTTTATTTATTATTTACTTAAATAAAATAAATATTAAAATAATAAAAATGTAGTGTGGATTTAGAACTCATTCAGGTGTGAAAGGTTGACAATAGCCTAAATATCAGATTTCAGGATGCAAACGTGTGGTGTTATATTTTGAACCACGTCCATGCTATACAGATTAGTGGTGAAGACCAGGACTGAGAATTCACCTCAAGCCAACCACAAAGGGAAGAGGAATAACCCTAGTAGAAGGAGGCCACCTTTTCCACACTATCTAGCTCCAGCTCTGTAGTTTGGAGGTTTTACTCAGAGCTGATAGGCAAAACATGAGAATTGTCAACTATTTTCTTCTCAGGCTGGGTAACTGTCTTCGAGCTTGCTACTTTCTTCTGTGGGCTCAGACTTACTGTTGAATCCCCCCAGTAAATTTCTTATTTCAGTTACTCTACTTTCAAGCTCCAGAATTTATGTATGATTCCTGATAATTTCTGTCTCTTTATTGATATTCCCATTTTGTGTATAGAACATTTTTCTGATTTCCTTTTTTTCTTTGTTGAAGTTTCATTTTAGATCTTTGAGCTTATTTATGACATTTGTTTTAAAGTATTTGCCTAGTAAACAGAATGTCTGGGCTTCCTCAAAGATGGTTTCTGTCAATTTATTTTGTTCCTTAGAAAGGGCCATATGTTCCAATTTCTTTGCATGTCTTGAGGTTATTTTGTTGTTGTTGAAGATAGAGATTTAAATATTTTAATGTCATTGATGGAAATCAGAGTTTTCTCCTCAGGGTTTGCTTTTCACTTTATTTATTTTGAAAAATTATTGTTGAAGATCATGATAGTCTGTTTGTCTAATGACTTTTCCCAACTATTTTTTTTAGAAACTATTTCTTGTCATGTGTTGTCATTGAAGTTCTTGTTCCTTATCTTCAGCTTTGTTTCTTTAAAATTTCTATTTCTTTATTGGTACTTTCTATTTGATGAGACACTTTCACATTGCTATGGGTCAAATATATCTCTGCCAAAGTTTGTGTAATGGAAATTTAATCTCTATTTTAACAGTATTAAGAGGGTGGGGAAATCCAATTATGATATTT
>NW_007733207.1:131690-133015 GCF_000696425.1 Galeopterus variegatus
TTAGAAACTATTTCTTGTCATGTGTTGTCATTGAAGTTCTTGTTCCTTATCTTCAGCTTTGGTTCTTTAAAATTTCTATTTCTTTCTTGTTATTTTCTATTTGATGAGACACTTTCACATTGCTATGGGTCAAATATATCTCTGCCAAAGTTTGTGTATTGGAAATTTAATCTCTATTTTAACAGTATTAAGAGGGTGGGGAAATCCAATTATGATATTTGGGTGGTCGGGTCTTAGAAAGGTAATTAGATTGAGGACTGTGTCTTTGTAAATAAGTTGATCCATTCATGGAATAATAGGCATGATTATCATGGCTTTATAAGGAGAGCAAGTGAGAAGTTTAGCTCTCTCTTGCTCAGCCCTGATTGCCACAGGACTCTGGATAGTTCCCACTATGAAGAAGGCTCTCACTAGATGTGTTAAATGGACTTTGGACTTCCCAGCCTCTGAAACCATAGAAATAAATTTTATATCTTTATAAATTACCCAGTTTCAGGTATTCTGTTATAAATGACAGAAATGGACTAATATATCAAATTTCTACTTAATGTAACAATGTTATTCTGTTTTATACACACACACAGAGCACCCATTTTTATCGTACTTGATACCATGGATTTGAAATCAAGAAAAGTCAGAATTTATTTATTTATTTTTTTTATTAAGTGCTTCTGCACATGGTTTCCTATTTAACAACAAATAAGAATGGGATACCCAAAACTCCCTCACCATTCAAGGCATGAGTAACTCTCATAATTATGAAAGCTAAATTTAAGAGAAGAATATTTAAATATGTGCTCTAAGACTTTTACCTAAAATTNTTAAGTGAATTATTATTAAAAGCATGAATGACTCTCAAAAACGTGTTGAGCAACAATATCAATGAATCGAAAAAATGATGTCAAGCAAAAGACTCAATTAATGTTAATTTTCTATAGCAGGCAAAACTAATCTATAGTGATAGAAATCAGATCATTTGCAGGTGCAAAGGGTTATGAGATAACTTTTTGGGGTGATACATTTGATACCTTTACTAGGGTATTGTTTATATCAATGTGTACATTCATCAAAATTCATCAAACTGTGCACTTGTTGATGCAGTTTATCATATGTAAGTTATACAGCAAAATTAATCTTTAAAGGTTAGTTTTGTTTTAGTTTTTTAATTCATAATATAGGATGGAATTTACTCTGTTACCTTTAAGATGAACTCCTACCAGATGATTAAGGATATCTTGGTTAAGAGAAATCATTCTCTCATTTGATTGCCTACTGAAATTGCATGTGTAGCTTTGGGGACACCAGAATCCACCAATTACTCTGGT
>NW_007733207.1:134457-135948 GCF_000696425.1 Galeopterus variegatus
TTTTAGAACCACTAGAACTGTGCTAAACAGCCACATTTAGCTGTAAACAGTAAAGAGTTAAAGGATGTTTATACACTTTTAAAAATATGCTTTTAAAATACTTATGTTTATTTAAGAATAGATACGAAGTATATTTAAAAGGGAAAAAAAATTTATTTACTGACTTTGATAATTATGCACCAAAGTATAATATTAAATGTTTTTAATGAGTCAATCATTGTGTTTCTATGTTATATCTACATTTTCCCTATACTCCTTCAAAAATAAATTCTTTTTATCTTGTTTCATTCAAAGTTGAAACCTCTCATGTTAGTTTCTTTTTAAAGGTTTTGTTTTTAGGAGCATCTGGAATTAACTTTCTCCTTTCTTTTCCTTTTTTTAAGAGATGTTAGTATAATTTTTATCTCAATCAGTAAGTATCTTAATAATAGAGGAAGGTCTGAAAAAAGATGGAAGAGGAAATAAGTCCTTACATGACAATGTCCTTCAAAGCTGCTTATAGTGTTTCTCCAAGAAACAGAAACAAAAATATGTTTCAATTAAATAGATAGATACTGTATTAGTCAGCGTTCTCCAGAGAGACAGAATCAACAGTATAAGTTATAAATATCTGAGAGGGGATTTATTAGGGGAATTAGCTCATGCGATGGTGAAGTGAACTCCCATGATAAGCTTTGTGGAAACTGGATGCCAGTTAGTGTGGCTCAGTCCAAGTCTAAAGGCCTCAGAACCAGGGAAGCCAGTGGTGTCTTCAGTATGAGTCCTGGAACCTAAAAGCTAAAGAATCACCAGCTCTGATGTCCACAGACAGAAGAGAAGTGTATCCCAGCTCCAGTGGATAGAGAAAGTAATTCTCCTTTTTCGTCCATTTTTTGTCCACTCCAGACTCGCAGTGTATTGGATAGTTTCTGCCCACATTGAGGTTGGATCCTTTACACCTAGTCCACTCAGGCTGTCATGTTAATCTCTTCTGGAAACATCCTCATGGACACACCTAAAAAGATAACTTTACCTGGTTTCTGTGCATTTCTAATCTAATCAAGTTGACACCTAAAATCAACCTTCACATATCCACCCCATGTCAACTTGGTGTCTATTCTTATCTCCTTAAATCATATTTGATCTTCAAATGGGGCAATAACATGATAATTTTGCCTAACATTATTGAGAGTTTCTTCATATGGTTTTAGGGCTTTAGACCGAAAAATGCTAATAGCTCAACTTCTAATAATACAGACAGCACTGACAGTCCATGGTGTGACTGTTTAAAGAGATATGCACAAGAAATCCATGTGATACTTCTGATTCAACAAAAGGCAAGGGATTCAGTGACTCTATACATAATACCTTTGAATATTTTTGGAAATTTAAGGAATATAATGGCATTGTTTGGTTGCTTCTAGCACTGCTGGACAAAGTGAGGAAGAAAAAGGAAGAGCTCAGGGATGTGAATTCTTGCCTCAAGCACCACATAGATGACCTCAAAGTGTC